>NC_080203.1:54012814-54314005 GCF_030028045.1 Hippopotamus amphibius kiboko | reverse complement strand
GGGAGCTTTAAGGGGTGGAAGGCTCCCACACACTGTAGAGCCCCCTCACGGGTGGGGAAGGACAGGGGGAGCCTTGGAGCCCCTAGAAGAAAGAGCAACAGCAGGTGTGCAGAGAGAGGGCAGAGCAAAGAGACCCCCAATGGAAGATTCAGGCAGCACTCCACAGTCAGAGAAGCTAATCTGCTCAGCAGCAGAGGCCGCAGTGGGAGCTGGGCGCTGAGGCTTGGGCTTTGGAAAACAGACACCAGGGAGAGAGCTGAGGCTGGCTACATGAGAGCAGCCTGGGGGCAGGTGCACCACCAAGCTAGGAGGGAGTTTGGGGAAAATTCTGGGCCCAATGGAGAGTCAGGGGACCTTTGTTTCTGAGTGCTTGGGAAGAGCTCTCCTCTACACGAACTCACAGGCTGCAAAGCAACATGACCCATGGCTGCTGGATCAAAAAGTCAGCCCACTGCCCCATGCCCCTGCCCTGCTGCATGCCACCAGGCTTCGTAGACCACCCACCCCATGCACCACCAGGCCCTGCTGCCCACACACTCTGTGTGCTGCTGGGCCCCACAACTCACCCACCACTGCTGCCAAGGTTCCTGTGTATAAGGCAAGTCATTGGCCACACCCTCCTGGCAGTAGGTGAAGCCCACCAACACCAAGGGTCCAGGGTTCAGGACCAACTTCCTTGGGAGAACACATGACACACCTCAGGCTCATGCTGGCCTCTGCTGCTACAAGCACTCCTGCAGATTTCAATTAGACTGCCATATCCCTTCTGCCACCCAATCTGACATTGCAAGTGAGCCCCAATCACCCTCTTTTGCCCCCTCTTGCCTGGGTGGGGAAGTGACTCCTGAAAGCAACCCACTTAAAAAGAAGGGACCAAAACCGAAACTGATCACCAGGGAATGCATGACCAAAGAAGAGAAAGGGAAACAGCCACAGGAGGAGCAGAATTTAATACCCACAATAGGCTTGATAGACCCTGCACCTGTGGATCACCTAAATAGTGTTTCTACAATAGAGACTGTAGACATAGGGGGCAGCTGGGGCAAATACACACAGGACTAATACCAGATCACAGTCTAAGCTCTCCACAGTCCTCCCCACAGCAGGCACAGAGCCCTACCTAAAAGTATTGGAGGACTTCTTGGTATGTTTCTCTTGTTTCTGATCTTAGGTATTTGTTAGTTTAATCTTTACTGTATATATTCCTTTGTGGATTTGCTTGTAATTGGTATGAATACTCCCTTCTTTCTTTTCTTTGCTCTCTCTTTCTCTCTTCTCTTTGGTTTCTTTTCCTCTTCTCTTTTTGCAAGTGCAAGTGTGCACATCTCCTTGTGTGATTTTGACTGATTAGGGTTGCTTTTACCACCAGTCTTGGGGATCTGTCCTTTCCTCTTCTTCCCTTTTGTCTTCCTTTTTTAGTTTGCTCTCCTCTACCTCCTTTTTCTCCATGCTGTGCAGCTTCCAGGGCCTTGGTGCCCCAGCCAGGGGTGAAACCTGAACCTCTGAGACAGCAGAGCAGAATCCAGGACATTGGACCACCAAAGAACTCCTGACCCCATGGAATATTAATCTGCAAGTGCTCCCCCAGAGTTCTCATTCTCAACACCAAGCTCCAAATCCAACCAAAGGCCAGTAAGCTCCAGTGCTTGATACCTCAAGCCAAACAGAGACAAGAGGAATTACTACTAGGCAGCATGGGCAAAGGCAACAGCAAATACTAAGTTAGACAAAATGAGAAAACACAGAAACACATCGCAGGCAAAGGAGCAAGATAAAAACACACAAGACCAAACAAATGAAGAAAAATTGGCAAATTGCCTGAAAAAGTATTCAGGGTAATGATAGTAAAGATGATCTAAAATTTCAAAAACAGAGAAAATACAAGAAACATTTAATAAGGACCTAGAAGAACTAAAGAGCAAACAAATAGTAATGAACAACACAATAACCGAAATTAAAAATACTCTAAATGGTATAAACAGCAGAAAAACTGAGGCAGAAGAACGTATAAGTGAGTTGGAAGAAAGAATGGAGGAAATAACTGCCACAGAGCAGGAAAAAAAAAAAGAATAAAAAGAATGGAAGACAGTCTCAGAGAGCTCAGGGATAACATTAAACATAAAAACATTCGAATCATAGGCATCCCAGAAGAAGAAGAAAAAAAGAAAGGGTCTGAGGAAATATTTGAGGAGATTATGGTGGAAAACTTCCCTCACATGGGAGAGGAAATAGTAAACAAAGTCCAAGAAGTACAGAGAGTCCCATACAAAATAAACCCAAGAAGAAACACACTGAGACACATATTAATCAAACTAATGAAAATTAAACACAAAGAAAAAATACTAAAAACAGCAAGAGAAAAGCAACAAATAACATATAAGGGAAAACACATAAGGAAAATAGCTGATCTCTGCAGAAATTCTGCTGGTTGGAAGGGAGTGGCAGGGGATAATTAAGGTCTTGAAAGAGATAAACCTACAGCCAAGAATACTCTACCCAGCAAGAATCTCATTCAGATTTGATGGAGAAATAAAAAGCTTTACAGATGAGCAAAAGTTAAGAGAATTGACCATGACCAAACCAGTCTTACAACAACTGCTAAAGGAACTCCTCTAGGCAGTAACACAAGAGAAGGAGAAGACCTACAAAAACACAGCCAAAACAATTAGAAAATGGTAATAGGGGACTTGCTAGGTGGAGCAGTGTGTAAGAATCCACCTGCCAATGCAGGGGACATGGGTTCGATCCCTGCCCCAGGAAGACACCACATGCCACAGAGCAACTAAGCCCAAGCACCATAACTATTGAGCATGCATTCTAGAGCCCATTAGCCACAACTATTGAGCCCCTGTGCCACAACTACTGAAGCGCACACACCTAGAGCCTGTGCTTTGCAACAAGAGAGGCCACTACAATGAGGAGCCTGTGCACCACAATGAAGAGTAGCCCCTGCTCGCTGCAAACAGAGACAGCCCATGTGCAGAAATGAAAAACAAACTTAGCCAATAAATAAATAAATAAATAAATAAAAGAAAAACAAAAAAGACAATGGAAACAAGAACATGCATGTCAATAATTAAATTAAATGTAAATAGATTAAATACTCCTACCAAAAGAAACACACTGGCTGAAAGGATACAAAAACAAGACCCTTATATATGCTGTCTACAAGAAACCCTAGGGACAGACCTAGGGACACATACAGACTAAAAATAAGGGGATGGAAAAAGATATTCCATGCAAACGGAAGTCAAAAGAAAGCTGGAGTAGCAACACTCATATCAGACAAATTAGACCTTAAAATAATGGCTATTACAAAATACAAGGAAGGACACTACACAATGATAAATGTATCTATCCAAAAAGAAGATAAAACAATGTAAATATCTATGCACCTAACATAGGAACACCTCAATACATAAGGCAAATGCTAACAGCCATAAAAGGGGAAATCAACAGTAACACAATAATAGTAGGAGACTTTAACACCCTACTTATAGCAATAGATAGATCATACAATCAGAAAATAAATAAGGAAACACAAGTTTTAAATGACATATTAGACCATCTCAACTTAATTGATATTTATAGGACATTCCATCCAAAAACTACAGAATACACTTTCTTCTCAAGTGCACATGGAGTAATCTCCAGGATAGACCACATCTTGGGTCACAAATCAAGCACTGGTAAATTCAAGAAAATTGAAATTATATCTAGCATCTTCTCTGACCACCGCAACATGAGACTAGATATCAATTACAGGAAAAAACTTGTAAAACATACAAAAACATGGACACTAAACAATATGCTATTAGACAACCAAGAAGTCACTGCAGATATCAAAGAGGAAATCAAAAAATAACTAGAAATAAATGACAATGAAAACACAATGGCCCAAAACCTATGGGAAACAGCAAAAGCCCTTCTAAGAGGGAAGTTTATATCAATACAATCCTACCTCAAGAAACAAGAAAAATTTTGAATAAACAGCCTAACCTTACAACTAAAACAATTAGAGAAAGAAGAACAAAAAACCCAAAGTGAACAGAAGGAAAGAAAGTATAAAAATCAGATCAGAAATAAATAAAAATGAAAAAAGGAAACAATAACAAAGATCAATAAAACTAAAAGCTGGTTCTTTGAGAAGATAAGTAAAATTGATAAACCATTAGCCAGACTCATCAAGAAAAAAAGGGAGAAGATGCAAATCAACAGAATTAGAAATGAAAAAGGAGAAGTAACAACTGACACTGCAGAAATACAAAGGATCATGAGAGACTACTACAAGCAACTATATGCCAATAAATTGGATAACCTGGAAGAAATAGATAAATTCTTAGAAAAGTACAATCTTCCAAGACTGAACCAGGAAGAAATAGAAAATATGAACAGGCCAATCACAAGTATGGAAATTGAAACTGTGATTAAAAATCTCCCAACAAACAAAAGCCAAGGGCCAGATGGCTTCAGAGGTGAATTCTATCAAACATTTAGAGAAAACCTAACACCTATCCTTCTCAAATTCTTACAAACTATAGCAGAAGGTGGAACACTCCCAAACTCATTCTATGAGGCCACCCTCACCCTGATACCAAAACTAGGCAAAAATGTCACAAAAAAAGAACATTACAGGCCAATATCTCTGACAAATATAGAGGCAAAAATCCTAAACAAAACACTAGCAAACAGAATCCAAAAGCACATTAGAAGGATCATACACCATGATCAAGTGGGGTTTATCCCTGGAATGCAAGGACTCTTCAATATACACAAATCAATCAATGTGATATATTATATTAACAAATTGAAGGATAAAATCCATATGATCATCTCAATAGATGCAGAGAAAGCTTTTGACAATATTCAACATCCATTTATGATAAAAACTCTCCAGAAAATGGGCATAGGAGGAAATTACCTCAACATAATAAAAGCCATATATGACAAACCAAAAGCCAAAATCATTCTAAGTGGTGAAAAACTGAAAGAATTCCCTCTAAGGACAGGAACAAGACAAGGGTGCCCATGCTCACCATTATGATTTAACATAGTTTTGGAGGTTTTAGCCACAGCAATTAGAGAAGAAAAACAAATAAATGGAATCTAAATTGGCAAAGAAGAATAAAATTGTCATTCTTTGCAGATGACATGATATTATACATAGAAAACCCTAAAGAAGCTTCCAGAAAATGGCTAGCACTAATCAATGAATTTAGTAAAGTAGCAAGATATAAAGTTAATGCACAGAAATTGCTTTCATTCCTATACACTACCAATGAAAGAGCAGAAAGAGAAATTAAGGAAACCCTCCCATTCACCATTGCAACAAAGAGAATAAAATACCTAGAAATAAATCTGCCTAAGGAGGCAAAGGCCTGTATGCAGAAAACTATAAGACATTCATGAAAGGAATCAAAGGTGATGCAAACGGATAGAGGGATGTACCATGTGCTTGGAATGGAAGAATCAACATTGTGAAAATGACTATACTACCTAAAGAAATTTAAAGATTCAACACAATCCCTATCAAATAACCAATGGCATTCTTCACAGAAGTAGAACAAGAAATTTTATGATTTGTATGGAAATGCAAAAGACCCCGAATACCAAAAGCAATCTTGAGAACGAAAGATGGAGCTGGAGGAATCAGCCTCCCTGATTTCAAACTATACTACAAGGCTACAGTGATCAACACAGTATGGTACTGGCAGAAAAGTGGAATAGAGAGCCCAGAGATAAACCCATGCACATATGGGCACCTTATCTTTCACAAAGGAGGCAAGAATATACAGTGGAAAAAAGACAGCCTTTTCAATAAGCGGTGCTCAGAAAACTGGATAGGTACATGTAAGAGAATGAAATTAGAACACTTCCTAACACCATACAGAAAAATAAACTCAAAATGGGTTAAAGACCTGAATGTAAGGCCAGATGCTATAAAACTCTTAGAGGAAAACATAGGCAGAACACTCTATAAGTTAAAGCAAGATCCTTTTCAACCCACCTCCTAGAATAATGGATATAAAATCAAGAATAAACAAATGAGACCTAATGAAACTTAAAAGCTTTTGCACAGCAAAAGAAACCATAAACAAGACAAGAAGACAGCCCTCAAAATGGGAGAAAATATTTGGCAATGAAGCAATGGACAAAGGAATAATCTGCAAAATATACAAGCAGCTCATGCAGCTTAATACCAAAAAAGCAAATAACCGAATCCACAAATGGGTGGAAGACCTAAATAGACATTTCTCCAAAGAAGACATGCAGATGGTTAACAAACTCATGAAAAGATGCTCAACTTCACTAATAATTAGAGAAATGCAAGTCAAAGCCACAATGAGCTATCACCTCAGACAGGTCAGAATGGTCATCATCAAAAAGTCTAGAAACAATAAATGCTGGAGAGCGTGTAGAGAAAAGGGAACCCTCCTGCACTGTTGGTGGGAATGTAAGTTGGTACAGCCACTATGGAGAGCAGTATGGATGTTCCTTAAAAAGCTAAAAATAGAACTACCATATGACCCAACAATCCCACTCCTGGGCATATACCATGAGAAAACTGTAATCCAAAGTAAAACATGTACCACAATGTTCATTGCAGCACTATTTACAATACCCAGGCCATAGAAGCAACCTAAATGCCCATCAACAGATGAATAGATTAAGAAGATGTGGCACACTTACAATGGAATATTACTCAGCCATAAAAAGGAATGAAATTGAGTTATTTGTAAGTGAGCTAGATGGACATAGAGTCTGTCATACAGAGCAAAGTAAGCCAGAAAGAGAAAAGCAAATACTGTATGCTAACTCATATATATGGAATCTAAAAATATGGTACTGATGAACCCAGTGCCAGGGCAAGAAAAAAGATGTAGTTGTAGAGAACAGACTTGAGGACATGGGTGAGGGGTGAAGGGGAAGCTGGGATGAAGCAAGAGAATAGTATTGACATATATACCCTATCAAATATAATACAGATAGCTAGTAGGAAACTGCCACAGAGAACAGGGAGATCAACTTGATGATGGGCAATGACTTAGAGGGATGGGATAGGGAGTGTGAGAGGCATTCACAGGAGGGAGGGGATATGGGGATATATGTATAAATATAGCTGATTCCCTTTGTTGTACAGCAAAAACTGGCACAATGGTGTGACTCAATTATATTCCACTAAAGAGCTTTAAAATATCAAAAAAAAAAGGAAGAGAAAAAGAAGAGGAGAGGAAGTGGGATGGGTTTTGTGCCTCTGTAGGGGAGCTGAGGAAGAGGAAAGTTTCCCACATCCAGGGAAGCCCCCTCACCAATAAGGAAATCAACTGGGACAGAAGAGGAGTATCTGAGCCTGTTAAAGGAGGGTGAAACTTCTTGTCTGTGGCAGGACAGTGTGTGACCTATACAGCTGGTCTGTTCCAACAGTCCTGTGCACCCCAGACTGCGATGTGTGTCTGTTGGTGCACATGAGAGCTGAGAGTTGGAACATGGGGATTAGAGAGCAAGCCATGGGAGGGAGGATTGTTGTTGGCAGCAAGGAGACAGGCTGAGGGGATAGGAGGGTAATCCGCAACCAGAAATGCTTATAGAGGAAACTTAGACTGCCATAGAAACAAGGTGCCACTTTTGAGAGATGTTCAGCGGGTGGAACCACCACTGTAGCCTCTCTCCCCATGCACTGGCCCCTGCCTCCCCCGCCAGGTGCTAGGAAAGGGCCCTGCTAAGGCTGGCCCTCAGGTGCCTGCCAATGGACATTAGGAAAGTTCCCTGCCAAGGCTGGTACACACATGCTTGCTACCAGGCACTAGGAAAGACCCCTGCCAGAGTTAGCCCTCACATGCCTGCTGCTGGGCACTAGAAAAGGTCCCTGCCAAGGCTGGCACACACCCACTTGCTGCCAGGTGCCAGAAAAAGCCCCTACTGGGGCTAGCCTTCTCATACCTGCTTCTGGGTACTAGGAAGGGTCACTGCCAGGGCTGATCCTCTGATGATGGCTGCCTGGTGCTAGGAAAGTTTCCCACTAGGGCTGGATCTCTCATGCCCCTGGCCACCGACCCCCTCCCCCACCACGCACCTATCCCTGTTGCTGCCAGAATTCCTGTGACCCCAGTAGCTGTGCCTTCTCTGTGCCCTGTCCTCACCAGGGCAGACCTGAATGCTCCAGGGAAGCCTCAGCAGCAGACCCCTGTGGGTGGCCCACATGCAGAGGTTGGGCTAAAACCACAGCTGATCCCCAGGAGTGGGGTGACTAAGGAAAAGGAATGAAAATCTTTCCATGCAGCTGCACAAGCCACAGATTAAGTTTCTGCAGTCAGCTTGGTAAACCCTGCTTATATGGAATATCTGAATGGATGATGAGTGTTCCTGCAACTGAGACCAGTCTGTGGGGGCAAGTATAAGAGAGAGTTGGGCCAGGTCAGAGTCTGAGCTGCCCCCACAGTGCCCACAGCGGGTCCAGAGACCTACCTAGAGGTATTGGAGGGCATCCTGCAGACGTGGAGGTTGGCTGTGACTCATGGAGGGGCAAGGACACTGACATAGGAGGCCCCAGGAAAATATTATTACTATTATTTTTTTATGTTTTTTTCATTCTGTTGTTGTTTTATTATCTTTTACAACTTTTATTTAAATTTTTTTCATGTTTTAATATATTTTTTATTTTCCTAGTTTTACTTCACTTTTTTGTTGTTTTGTGTGTTTTCCTTGCTTTATTTTGTTTTGTTTTAAAACTTTTTTTTATCATTTTGCTGTGTCTGTTTTATGTTTTCTTTGCTTTATTTTTAGTTTGCATTCTTCTTTTTGATTTTGTTACTTTTGTTTATAATTTTTTGATTGAGTTTTTGGGTTCTTTTATTTGTCTGGCTGTTCTCTTATTTTTTGTTTTTGTTTCTTTTGTGTGTGTGTGTGTTTCTTTGTTAGTTTTTGTTTTTGTTTGGTTTTTCTTTTACCATTTATCTTGGGTTTTATTTGTCTTTTCTTTTTTCTTTTTTTAAAGTGTTGTTACTGTTTGTATTTGTCTTTGCTATTTGTCTTGGGTTTTGTTAGTCTGTTTGTTTTCTTCCTTCCTCTTGTTTTTTTTTTGCCACACCATGTGGCTTGTGGGGTCTTGGTTCCCCACCCTGGGGTCAGGCCTGAGACTCTGGGGTGGGAACACTGAGTCCAGGATGCTGGATCTCCAGAGAATTCCTGGCCCCAGGGAATATTAATCAGGGAGAGCTCTCCAGGAAGACCTCAAGACCTGGCTCCGCCCAACTGCCTGCAGGCTCCAGTGCTGGATGTCTCATGCAAAACAACAAGCAAGATAGGAGCACAAACCCACCCATCAGCAGACAGGCTGTCTAAAATTGTATTAAGCTCACAGACACACAAAAACACACCATCTGATGTGGCTATGCCCATCAGGACAAGATCCAACTCCACCCACCAGAGTGCAGGCACCAGTGCCTCCCACCAGGAAGCTTACACAAGTCACTGGACCAACCTCACCCAGCAGAGACAGATACCAGAAGCAAGAGGAATGAACACCCTGCAGCCTGTGAAAGGAGACCCCAAACACAGTAAGTTAGACAAAATGAGAAGACAGAAAAATATGTTGCAGAGAAAGGAGCAAGGTAAAAACCTACAAGACCAAATAAATGAAGAGGAAATAGGCAATCTACCTGAAAAAGAATTCAGAGTAATGATAGTAAAAATGATCCAAAATTTCAGAAAGAGAATGGAGTGATGGATTGGGAAAATACGAGAAATGTTTAACAAGGACCTAAAAGAACTAAAGAACAAGCAGTGATGAACAGTACAATAACCGAAAATAAAAATACACTGCAAGTAATCAATAGCAGAATAACTGAGGCATAAGAATGGATAAGTGAGCTGGAAGATAAAATGTTGGAAATAACTGCAGCAGAGCAGAATACAGAAAAAAGAATGAAAAGAAATGAGGATGGTCTCAGACACCTCTAGGACAACATTAAATGCACCAACATTCAAATTATAGGGGTCTCAGAAGAAGAAGAGAAAGAGAAAGTGTCTGAGAAAATATTTCAAGAGGTTATAGTTAAAAACTTCCCTAACATGGGAAAGGAAATAGCTACTCAAGTCCAGGAAGCAAAGAGAGTTCCATACATGATAAACCCAAGGATAAACACACCGAGATACATATTAGTCAAACTAACAAAAAATAAAAACAAAGAAAAAATATTAGGAGAAGTAAGGGAAAAGCAACAAATAATATACAAGGGAATGCACATAAGGTTATCAGCTGATTCTTCAGGAGAAACTCTGCAGAACAGAAGGGAGTGGCAGGATATATTTAAAGTGATGAAAGGTAAAAACCTACAACCAAGATTACGCAGCAAGGATCTCATTCAGATTTGAAGGAGAAATCAAAAGCTTTACAGGCAAGCAAATGCTAAGAGACTTCAACACCACCAAACCAGCTTTACAACAAATGCTAAAGAACTTCACTAGGCAGGAAACAGGAGAGAAGAAAAAAAGATCTACAAAAACAAACCCAAAACAATTAAGAAAATGGTAATAGAATATACATATCAATAATTACCTTAAATGTAAATGGATTAAATGAGCCAACCAAAGACACAGACTGCCTGAATGGATATACAAACAAGACCCATATATATATTCTGTCTATAAGAGACCCACTTCAGACCCAGGGACACATAGAGACTGAAAGTGAGGGGATGGAAAGAGATATTCCATGCAAATGGAAAGCAAAATAAAGCTAGAATAGCAATACTCATATCAGACAAAATAGACTTTAAATGAAAACTGTTACAAGAGACAAGGAAGGACACTACATAATGATCAAGGGATCAATCCAAGAAGAAGATATAACAATTATAAATATATATGTACCCAATATAGGAGCACCTCAATACATAAGACAAATACTAACAGCCATGAAAGGAGAAATCAACAACAACACAATAATTCTGAGGGATGTTACCCCACTTACATCCAAGGACAGATCATCCAGAAAGGAAATTAATAAGGAAAAACAAATATTAAATGACACATTAAAACAGATGGCCTTAAATGATATCTATAGGACATTCCAGCTGAAAGCAGCAGAATACACTTTATTCTCAAGGGCACATGGAACATTCTCCAGGATAGATCACATGTGGGTCACAAATCAAGCCTCAGTAAATTTAAGAAAATTTAAATCATATCAAGCACCTTTTCTGCCCACAATACTATGAAATTAGAAATCAATTACAGGAAAAAACTGTAAAAAACACAAACACAGGGAAGCTAAACAATATGCTACTAAATAACCAAGAGAACACTGAAGAAATCAAAGGGGAAATCAAAAATTACCTAGAAACAAATGACAAAGGAAACATGATGACCCAAAGCCTATGGGATGTAGCAAAAGCTGTTCCATTAGAGAAGATTATGGCAATACAATCCTACCTCAAGAAACAAGAAAAATCTCAAATAAACAGCTTAACCTTATACCTAAAGCAATTAGAGAAAGAAGAACAAACAAATCCCTAAGTTAGTAGAAGGAAAGAAATGATAAAGATTACAGCAGAAATAAATGAAATAGAGATGAAGGAAAAAATAGCAAAGATCAATAAAACTGAAAGCTGGTTCTTTGAGAAGATAAAGTTGATCAACCTTTAGGCAGACTCATCAAGAAAAATAGGCAGAGGACTCAAAGCAATAAAATTAGAAATAAAAAATGGGCAGTTATAACTGACACTGAGGAAATACAAAGGATCATAAATGACTATCACATGCAATTATATGCCAATAAAAGGACAACCTGGAAGAAATGGACAAATTCTTACAAAAATACAACCTTCAAAGACTGAACCAGGAAGAAATAGAAAATATGAACAGACCAATCTCAAGTAATGAAATTGAAACTGTGATTAAAATCTTCCAACAAACAAAAGTCCAGGACCAGATGGCATCACAGGTGAATTCTATCAAACATTTTGAAAAGAGATAAGACCTATCCCTCTCAAACTCTTCCAAAATATAGCAGAGGGAGGAACATTCCCAAATGAGGCCACCATCACCCTTATATTAAAACCAGACAAAGATATCATAAGAAGAGAAAATTACAGTCCAACATCACTGATGAACATAGATGCAAAAATCCTTAACAAAGTACTAACAAGCTGGATCCAACAACACATTAAAAGTATCATACACACACACACACACACACACACACACACACACACACAAAAGTATCATACACCGCAATCAAGTGGAATTTATCCCAGGGATACAAGAATTCTTCAATATATGCAAATCAGTCAATGTGTTACACCATGTGAACAAATTGAAGAATAAAAATCATATGATCATCTCAATAGATGCAGAAAAACTTTTGACAAAATTCAACCCCCATTTATGATAAAAACTCCCCAGAAAGTAGGCATAGAGGGAACTTATCTCAACATAATAAAGGCCATATACGACAAACCCACAGCAAACATTATTCTCAATGGTGAAAAACTGAAAGCATTTCCTATAAGATCTGGAACAAGACAACAGTGTCTAGTCTCGCCACTATTATTCAACATAGTCTTGGAAGTCCTTGCCACAGCAATCAGAGAAGAAAAAGGAGTGAAAGGAATCCAAATTGGAAAAGAAGAAGAAAAACTGTCACTGTTTGCAGATGACATGATACTATAAATAGAAAATCCTAAAGATGCCACCAGAAAACTACTAGAGGTAACTAATGAATTTAGTAAAGTTGCAGGGTACAAAATTAATACACAGAAATCTCTTGCATTCCTATACACTAACAATGAAAGGTCAGAAAGAGAAATTAAGGAAATAATCCCATTCACCATTGCAACAAAAGGAATAAAATACCTAGGAATAAACCTACCTAAGGAGGTAAAAGACCTGAACTCAGAAAACTATAAGACACTGGTTAAACAAATCAAAGATGACACAAACAGATGGAGAGGTATACCATGTTCCTGGATTGGAAGAATCAATATTGTGAAAATGATTATACTACCCAAAGCAATCTACAGATTCAATGCAATCCTGATCAAATTACCAGTGGTATTTTTCACAGAAGTAGAACAGAAAATTTTACAATATGTATGGAAATACAGAAGACCTTGACTAGCAAAAGCAATCTTGAGAAAGAAAAACTGGAGCTGGAGGAAACAAGCTCCCTGACTTCAGATGATACTACAAAGCTACAGTCATCAAACAGTATGGTAGTGGCACAAAAATGGAAATATAGATCATTGGAACAGGATAGAATGCCCAGAGATAAACCCATGACCTATAGTCACCTAATCCAAGACAAATGAGGCAAGAATATACAATGGAGAAAAGACAGTCTCTTCCATAAGTGGTGCTGGGAAAATTGGACAGCTACCTGTAAAAGAATGAAATTAGAACACTCCCTAACACCATACATGAAAATAAACTCAAAATGGATTAAAGACCTAAATGTAAGGCCAGAAGTATAAAACTCTTAGAGGAAAACATAGGAAGAATACTCTTTGACATAAATCACAGCAAGATCTTTTTTGACCCACCTCCTAGAGTAATGGAAATAAAAAGAAAAATAAACGAGTGGACCTAACGAAACTTAAAGCTTTTTCACAGCAAAGGAAACTATAAATAAGATGAAAAGACAACACTCAGAATGGGAGAATATACTTGCAAACGAATCAACAGAGAAAGGTTTAATCTCCAAAATATATAAACAGTTCATGCAGCTCAATATCAAAAAACATACGACCCAATCAAAAAATGGGCAGAAGACCTTAATAAGCAATTCTTCAAAGAAGACATGAAGACATACATATGGCCAAGTGGCACATGAAAAGATGCTCAACATTACTAATTTTTAGAGAAATGCAAGTCAAAACTACAATGAGGTATCACCTCACATTGGTCAGAATGGCCATCATCAAAAAATCTAGAAACAATAGATGCTGGAGAGGGTGTGGAGAAAAGGGAACCCTCCTGAACTGTTGGTGGGAATGTAAATTGGCACAGCCACTATGGAGAATAGTATGGAGAACAGCATGAGATTCCTTAAAAAACTAAAAATAGAACAACCATATGAATCAGCAATCCCACTACTGGGCATATACCCAGAGAAAACCATAATTCAAAAAGATCCATGTATCACAATGTTCATTGCAGCATTATTTACAATAGCCAGGACATGGAAGCAACCTGAATGTCCATCAACAGATGAATGGATAAAGAAGATATGGCACATATACACAATGGAATATTACTCAGCTATAAAAAGAACGAAATTGGGTCATTTGTAGTGACGTGGATGAACCTAGAGTCTGTCATACAGAGTGAAATGTCAGAAAGAGAAAAACAAATATAGTGTATTAGTGAATATATATGGAATCTAGAAAAATGGGACTGATGAACCTATTTATAGGGCAGATAAAGAGATACAGATGTAGAAAGAGACTTTTGGATACAGGAGGGCAAGGGACACATAGGATGAATTGATAGAGTAGCATTGACATATGTACACTACCATGTGTAATGTAGATAGCTAGTGGGAAGCTTCTGTATAGCATAGGGAGCTCTGCTTGGTGCTCTGTGAAGACCTAGATGGGTGGGACGGGGTGTGGGAGGGAGGCTCAAGAGGGAGGGGATATGTTTATACATGTAGCTGACTCACTTTGTTGTCAGAAACTAACACAACATTGTAGTGCAATTATACTCCAATTTAAAGAAAGGAAAATAAACAAATAAATGCTGGAGAGGGTGTGGAGAAAAGGGAACCCTCTTGTAGTGGGAATGTAAATTGATAGAACCACTCTGGAAAACAGTATGGAGCTTCCTTAAAAAACTAAAAATGGATCTACCATATAACCTAGCAATCTCAGCACTGGGCATATACCCAGATAAAACCATAATTTAAAAAGACACAATCACCCCAATGTTCATTGCAGCACTATTTACAATAGCCAGAACATGGAAACTACCTAAATGTCCATCAACAGAGGAATGGATAAAGAAAATGTGGTACATATATGCAATGGAATATTACTCAGCCCCTTAAAAAGGAACGAAGTTGGGTCATTTGTAGAGACATGGATGGACCTTGAGACCGTCATACAGAGTGAAATAAGTGAGAAAAAGTAAAACAAATATTGTATATTAATGAATATATGTGGAATCTAGAAAAATAGTATAAGTGATCTTATTTACAAAACAGAAATAGAGACACAGACATAGAAAACAAACATGGACACCAAGTTGGGAAGGGAGGGCAGGATGAATTGGGAGATTGTGTTTAGCATATATACACTATTGATACTATGTGTAAAATAGATGACAAATGAGAACCTACTCTATAGCTCAGGGAAACCCTACTCAGTGCTCTGTGGTAACCTAAATGGGAAGGAAATCCAAAAAAGAGGGAATATATGTATACATACAGCTGATTCACTTTGCTGTACAGTAGCAATTAATGCAAAACTGTAAAGCAAGTGTACTCCAATAAAAAATAATTAATTAAAAGAAACAAAATAAATTGCTGATATCATGAGACTTTACCCCTAGCACTTCTGCATCATGTATCCTCAAAGAACATGAAGTTTCTCCTATATAACCACAAAATTATTACTACAACCAAGAAATTTAAATGTGTAAAACATATTATCTACTATATCAAACAGTAAAATATCCCTAATTATTCTAATAATTAGCTTTATAGTTATTGCTTTTGACTGATTCAATATCCAACCAAAAGATTGACATTTGAAGGAGTTCAGACCAGTTACTTTGTAAAAAATATACAAACTGGATTTGTCTGATTGTTTTCTCATTATTAATTCAGATTAAACATTTTTGGTAACATTACTACATAGGTGATACTGTATGTTTTCATCACATCAGAGAGTAAATAATGACAACGTGACCCCATTGTTGGTGATACTGAATTTGATCACTTAGATAATGTCTGCCTCAAAAGGTACCTTTCCCCCCTGTAAAGGTACCTTTCCCTTATAAATTAATAAGTAGTATTCTATTGTGTGTATATGTATATACACCACATTTTCTTTATCCCTTCATCCATTGGTGGGTGTTTAGGTTGTTTCCATATCATGGCTATTGTAAATTATGCTGTGGTATACACAGTGGTGCATATATCTTTCCAAATAAGTGTTTTCATTTACCTTGGATGAGTGCCCATAGGTAGAATAGCTGGGTCATATGGTAGTTCTTTTCTTTATTTTTTGAGGAATCTCTAGATTATAAAAAACAAAGAAACAAACTAAATAAAAGAACAAACCAAACCAAACAAGAACAAACACGTAGATACAGAGAACAGAGTAGTGGTTACCAGAGGGGTTACCAAAGGGCTGGGGGAGGGGAGGAGAGCTAAATGGGTAATGGCCATCAAGTATATGGTAATGAAAGGAAACAATTTTTGGTGGTGAGCATGCTATAGTGTATATAGAAGTAGAAATATAATGTTGTATACATGAAATTTATGTAATGTTATAAACCAATGTTACCTCAATTAAAAAAGGAAATAAAATTGATAATAACAACCACACACACACAAGAAATTAAATAAACTGTGGGGTGATACTCTGAGACCACCTGAATAGCTTGGTCTCCAACACCTTTTCACTCAATGGCTTTAGCATGCATAAGGGATCATTAGTATCACCTCTGCCTGAATTAGTCATTAAGCTATGGTAGCAAAATGGTGATAATCTAATTACATTATTCCTTTAGTGTAAAGGAATAATTTCCATTATTCCTTTAATTTATTAGCTAGCATTTTTCTTTAAAGTTTTCTTTTAAAATCTTTCTTATTAAAGAAATTTACAAAGATAAACAAAATAGAATAATATAACGAACTCCCATGTATTCATCCCCTAGCCTCAACAGTTATTAACATTTTGCCAATGTTGTTTCATTTACTTTTTTATGTTGACATGCTTGTGTAGCTGCAGTATTTTAAAGTAAATTCCAGACATGATTCCATTTCATGCCTAGTTTATAAAAAAAATTAACCACAATTTAACTAAACTCTATTTTCTCTTTTCCTGCTAGATTAGAAGTAACCAATTTAGAATATATAGAGAAATGTTAGAGGCAAGCAACATGAGAGCAATGTTTTAACAGCTCATAGTGAAATAGTATAATGAAAAAGTAGATGCAGAATATGGTTGTGTGTTATAGTAGAATACAATATTTAATGTGATAACCCTGAGTTAGCTGAAAGAATGTTGTGTATAATGTTTAATAACTTTTATTTCAGAATTCAAGGACATGCATAATTATTTTATAATGTTATATAGACAGACACCTGTAGAAATACTAAAGGATTTAAAGTTTTATACTTGAATGGGTCACCTTCAGTACCTAGAAAATTTACCCATAAGGCCAGATATGAATCTGACAGTATTATGTGTTAAAAAGTAATAAATAAAACATTTACCTTAGGCCCTGGTACATAAGTGGAAATAAAAGTTTTAAAGAGGGCTATAAAACACGATATGTGAATCACAAAAATTATTATTTAGTCATATATGCTTCCCAGATATCAGCAGTCAGAGTAGACTAGATGGATTTAGGGATGACTGAATTTGTAGGTAGATCTGAATCATTTTGTTGTGTGAATCCTAGAAGCTAATTGTAAAAACACCTATGTAGGCCATAATAGGCATCAACTGAATGGAAGAGCCTTAAATGGCAGTTAAGTTCAGTCAGACCAGGTATATGTTTTTTCCCAACTTTGCATAGAGGGCTTTAGGATTCATCTTTCAAAGTAACATGTCTAGCAACATATTAAGAGGAGCAAAAACTCATCAACTTACACTTTGCAACACAGTGTAAGTTCTTCCACTGAGACATTTCTGGACAGATGTCTACTTCCAGAAATGAAGACAAACCGACTTTTTGAAGTGCTATATTTGGCTTCAAAAGTCTTTTTTAAATAAAAGACACAGCAATGTTGGTACCAGAATCCCTTTTAGAATAGAAACCAGAGGAAAACACAAAGGTGGCCAAGGATTTGGTATATGGAATATTAGACAAAAATCAAAGATCAAGAGGGACTAGGGAAGCTTTATAGTTTATTTCCTGATGAGAAAGTGTTTATGAAAAATTTGGCCAAAGGCTTCTAATGTTTTTCCTTTTTACAAATAAGTTAGTTCAAGGAATTTCTACCCATTGGCAGCATAATTAGAAGCAAAAGGTGATTTTGCTTGTCCCATGTCACCACAATCATTTGATTGTGAATTGGAGTGATTGTGGGAAAGTGGGAGGAATCAATTAACAGTAGTTTACTGTATGGAAACCAATTTGTTCTTGAGGATGGAAGAGGTGTGAGAGGAATTTGTAATAAGAGGGGCATTTCAATATTTATAATTTTGGAAGTGGAGCAGCTTTCAATCATGAGGAGAGCAATTATATAGTGGCAATATTGGGTGGCTGATAATAATAGATGAGACCATGGAAGTTGAGGAGCCAAGGTGTCATCTTTATACCTGTTGAAATCTGTGACTGCACAGTTAAGAAAAGAATAGATTCATGTGAAGATTATGAGATGTTGAGGTCATTGAAGATGATGGAAGAGCATGCTAGAGTCTGATAGATGAATGTAATATGAAATAGGGAAGTGATTTAAAAATATGCCTAAAACTTCAAAAGCAAAGACATTTTAAAGTGAAGATTGCAGAACTGTGGTGGGGAAATAGTGAAGAACAAGGATTATGGCAACCTGTATTAGTCAGGAGCAGTAGCCTCTGTTGAAGAAGGTTGTAGAGCATGTAGGTTTGGATAAATGTCTTTTTCCTGGTTAAGGAATGCAAAATTGTATTATCCCCCTGATGACATCTTTATTACCTTTAATGTATGTAAGCATGTTTTGCTTGTGTTCCATGCCGTCCTTTTAAAATTAACGTTTCATTTACTTAGATTTATATGCTATAGGGAAGAAATGCAGCACCCACTTGAGATAAATGGGCAAAAATCTCTGGACACATTAAAACCTGTTGTACATTTCACCCAGTTTTAAACATAGTTTTCCTAATGATAAATGTAGTCTGCAGGGTCAGTAGATTTGGAAAATTTGTTACGCCTAAGAAAAGTACATAGAGATAAAACAAACAAACAAAAAGCATGTCCCACACCTCAGAGATATTTCTTAAATAATATTTCCTTTTAGTCTTTTTTCATTATTTTGAAAGAAATATATTCTAAACATGTAGGGAAATATAGAGAATAATATTACGGTTATCCATATGCTCAGCCACCTGGCTGTCACAAGTGTTAACAATTTGCCACAACATCAATTTTTTAAAAAAGAAATAACATTTAACCAAAGAGATTAACAGCATTCTCCAAACTATTCCCACCCCCCCTCTGCCCAAGAAGTACCACCTTGAAGTTGATTCTCATCCTTTCTGTATTTTTATGCATTTACTATATATTTATATATTCATAAATGATATAAAGTAATATCTTATGTTTTTTAAATTTACAAAAATGGTATCACACTGTGCATATCCTTCTGAAACTCACATTTTTCATCCAATGTCATCTCTTATAAAAGCCTGTGCATGTTGATACATGGAGATCTAATTGATTCATTTCAACTGCTAAATAATATTCCATTGCATGAGTACATCATCATTTATTTTCCTATTAATAGACATTTCAGTTATTTCCATTAAAAATTAAAAAGTGTTGCATTGAAAATCCTCATTCATGTGGCCTTGTACAAATGGATGAAATTTCTTTAGTGTATATATCTGAAGGTGGGCTTGTCAGGTCATAAGTTACATTTTTAATTTTATTAGATACAGCCAAAATGTCCTTCAAAGTGGCCATAATGATTTACAATCCCACCAACAATGTACAGGAGTTCCCTTTTTCCCACATGAACACTTGGCGTTATCAGTCTTTTTATATTTTTGCCAATCTGCTAGCTGTAACTAATCCCTGGCTCCATTTCTTTCCCCTAATTTATAGGGAGGTTGTGCATCTCTTTAAGGCATGTATTGGTCAATATGGTTTCCTCTTTTGTGAAATTTGTTCATTTTTCTATTGGTAGTATGTCTTTTATGATTTGTAGTTTTTACATATTATACATACTATTGTTTTTGTTAGTTATATGCATTTCAGATATCTTCCAGTCTGTGTCTTCTCTTTTTGCTTAGCTTATGGTGTATTTGATGTATAGATGTTTTTAATTCTAATGTAATCAAAGAAGAGATGATGGCAAGTAAAAGAACTTTGCATTATTGATACTTCACTTATTTAGTTTTCATTTGTTAACTATTTATTGGGCATCAACTAGGTGCCAGACACCATTGTAAGAAACAAGAACAAAACTGTCAAAGTCTCTGAAATCATGGGAATTATTAGTAGGTGAAATTGGTAATAAAAATGCAAATACACATCTACAAAAAATAATATCACAGTGATAAATATTGTGGAGAGAAATAAAGCAGGGTAAGGGGGCATAGAATGAAAGACAGTGGTGGGCTATTTTATATAGGGTGGTTAGGAATGGCCTTTCTAAGAGGTAATATTTGAACAAATAGCTGAATGAAGTGATAGAGTGAATTACACCTATGTGTAAAACCTTTCAAGCCACGTAGAGACAGGTGTAGAGGCTTTGAAACTACTATAGTGTTCTTGGAGCATTTCAGCAAAAGCACATAGGGGCCAGTGTGCCTGGCATGCAGTAAGTGAGGGGAGATGAGGTTGTGGAGGTACAGGTTAGTAGGATGGAAACTAAAGATTGAGGGGTATTGCTCTCCATCAGACTTTTGTGTTGTGGTTATTTTTCCTGATTGCATTTTTAACGGATGGGCTGAATCTATTGAAATTGTCCAGATTAAAATGGCCATCAACTGTCTTGTGAACTATATGGTATTACCAATTTTTCAGCCAAGAAAAGAGAAAAGCAGCTCACCTAAAGATAACAGGAGGGAACTTGTTCCCAAGTCTTTTTGCTATATGATCTCTCTATTAAGCCATGAAAGACTAAACTATTAGTCTTTCAACATTAGTGTGCATGATAGTTACCTATGGTGTTTAACATGAAAATTCCTGAGCCCCATCTGGAGAGATTCAGATTCAATTGATCTGTGGGAGGTTCCAGGGATCTGCATTTTAGCAAGAGCCACCATCTCACCTCATGTCATTTAATGCATTTATTCCGGGGATCACATATTGAGAAAAACTAACTATGCCAATAAGCCAAGTTTGAGTCCAGAAATTTTATATGGAAGACACAGAGACAGTGGTAAGGCAAGATCCAAGTGAATAGTGAAATGGCATAGAGAAATGAGTCAGGTAGTTTGAAAAGAGGTAAATGGGCAGACCTTACTCCAGAGGTAGGTGTCAGAAACCCAGCTGAAGATGGCTGAGCTACCTTGGGACAGTGTTTCCAAAATATTTATGCAAATCATAATCATTTGGGCAGCTTTAAACATGTATAGATTCCCAGAGCCTGCCCTAAACATTATTTAACAATGTCAGGGAGAAGAAAGGGAGTGGTAGAAAGGACCACAAGAATTCTGAAGGTCAGCAAGAATTAGAATCCACTGAGAATAGCAGTCAGCCATTGAGAGGCTGAGCTGCAGAGGATAGAAATCCAGCCCTGACATACAGAAATGCAGCCCATGAAAGGCAGAAGCACAAAGGACTGAGATTCAAGCTCACCAGGGATAGAGGAAGTCAGTAGCCAGAGTGATCTGAAGCTGAGTTAGAGATCTTTTGAACTAGGAGCTCAAGTAGGACTGAGTTTTTTTAAGAAGAAAAATAAACCCTCCTGCTGGGATTAGAAAAGGATGGCATGGGGAACAGGCAAGCTAAGCAAAATGATTCATTTGATTTCTCTTTTTGTTTTAGGATGACCTGAAAGCATGTTTTTGACTTCTTAATTCATTCATTTTTTCTGCTGAAAGGAGAAAATGTAAAGAATGGAAATATTTTTTCTTAATTGAAATTTGTTAGTTGGTTTCATGTAAGCCATTATATTAACACGCTAGGCCCTGTTTTAGTAATTGTCTTTGTTCCTTTTGTTTTTATTTGCTGGGCTTTGGGTGGATAAACAGATCAGACAGTGAACATTGCTGTGAGAGCTTTTATTTTGATACCGCCTGCACTGCACCATTTGGCATTCTAAAGATGCAGATTCTTTTTTCATCCTTATGAATATGATGCAGTCTTTTCCCCTCCTTCCTCTATATCCCTCTCTCTGAAATCTCATTCTTTTTATTTCACTGTAACTGGCCTGTTCCTTTCATTTTATTTAAAGGTTTCCAATGTGCAAAATATTGTAACATGTAACATACTGTGTGAAAATGAAAAATAAAATTGTGCAGGAAATGAAATTAGATAGTGCTTATAATATAGTTACATGCTTATCAAATCTGAGAACAAAAAGTTAGAGGTGTTCAAGGGCCAACAAAGGTCATTTGCAGCTGGTTTTGGAGTCTTTTTTGTTGGTGGTAGTTTTTCTGTTGTTTCTCCTTTGAATTGTCAGCTGCAGAGAGTCACTTTGAAACAGATCCAGGCTATTGTACAATGCAACACTTGCGTGAGAATAATAACCAAGTTGACCTTCCCTTGAGTTCCCTATTTTAGTCTTATTTCTAGTTAGGTCCAATTTAATATTCACAACTTAATTTTTTTTTCAGGATCTTATCTTTAACGTAAGTTCTATGGAGATTAACGGAATCAATCAGATTTTTCAAATGATGCCCATGGGCAAATTTGAATGTTGAGAATTGTTTTTCATTAAGTTTCAATGAGAAAATCATGCAACAATGTCTTGTATAATGAGATTTTACCAAAATAAGGTTTATAGGATCCAGAGTGAAAATCTAAATGTAAAAATCAATAGCCTTGTGCTTTCTGCCCAGAGAATGACTCAGCAGTCCCTTGGTGCACATGGTGCCAGTACTGTAGCTTCCCTATTGAATTGTAGGATTATTAAATGGGCATGTAGCCAGGTCAGCATATGATCTCTGTTGGCAAAGAGCGGGAGAGAGACCTCTTCTGGTTAGGAGTTTGCTCCTTCTTTTGTTTCCTCTTTCCCATAGATAGCTACTGCTACCATGGATTTTTGACCCATTTGCTATAGTACCAAAGGACTGTGCCAGTAACTAAACCCTCCATCTTTCCCACTAAAATTGTTCTTCCCTTGTTTATAATTTTAACGACTGTCACTGCATAGTAATTATGGGTTCCTGGGCAGCTGTTTCTCTCCACTAGAAACAAGGAATTGAATAATAACCCCATCTCCCTGGATTTAATAATTAGATTTCATAATCATAAGATATTTACATCTACTACTTTAAATATCAACTTTTTGAGGTATAATTTACACAAAATAAAATGGCACACACAATAGTTTAATATGTTCTGACAAATGTATTCACCCATGTAACTACCATCTCAGTCATAATAAAGAACATTTCCATCACCTCTAAATCTTCCCTTAAGACCTCTTGTAATCAATCCCCCATCTCCTTCCCCAGGCAACAACATATCTACTTTCTAGCATTCTAGATTAGTTTTACCTCTACAGGATCACAGTATAAGTGGGAATCATACAATGTGTACTCTGGCATCTAGCTTCTTTCACTCAGCATAGTATTTTTTGAGCATATCATCCATGCTATTGCATATATTTGTAGATCATTCTTTTTTATTGCTGAATAGTATACCATTATATATGGCTATGCCACAATTTATTTTTCTATTTTCCTGTTGAACATTTGGTTGTTTTCAGACTTTGGCTATCATGAATAAAGTTGCTGTAAACATTCATTTAAGTCTTTCTGTGAACATAAATTTGCATCATTCTTGAATAAGTATTTAAAAGTAGAGTTGCCAGGTCAAAGGGTTAGTGCATGTTTAATTCTATAACAAATGTCAAAACTATTTTCAAAAGTGATTGTATCATTTCATACTCCTATCAGCTATGAATGAGATTTCAAGTTGCTCTACATCCTTGCCAACACTTGGTATTGCCAGTTTTATTTTATTTTTAAAAATTTTATCCATTCTTATGTTCAGCAGTACTTCATTGTGGTTTTAAGTTGACATTACACAGATGAATAGATTCTCAACATATATTCTTGTACTAATTGGTCATTCATTTATTTGCTTAGATGACATGTCTGTTTTTAATTGTTTGTCTAGGTTTTATTGAGTTTATATAATCTGATAAAAATCCTTTGTCAGATATGTAGTACACATACCTTGCCCCCAGTTTACCATTTTCATTTTCCTGACAAGGTCTTTCAAACAGTAAATATTTAAAAATTTTGATTAAATTCTGCTTATAATTTTTTCTTTTCTGATTAGTACTGTATATGTCCTGTCGAACATTTACCTAATCCAAAGTTGCAAAGTTTTTTTTTCTATATTTTCTTCTAGAAGATCTATAGCTGATTTTTATGGCCTGTGATCCATTTTGAGTTTATTTTGTATGTGTAGTATGAAGTAGGATTGAGATTTAATTTTTTTCCAAACTGATTTTCATATATTTTTAAAAGATTAAAAAATTTTTTCAAATGTAATATATGTTCAGTGAAGATAATTTGGAAAACACAAAAAAGCACAAAAGGGAAATAAATGCCCATAATCTCAATGCCCTAAAATAACGTGTTTACAACTATATCTGTCTTTATTTTTCCTCTGCATATATGTCTATGCTTTTTTGATTTAAAAAAGCATCAGATGCAGATGCAGAGAATGGACTGGAGGACATGGGGTTG
Organism: Hippopotamus amphibius kiboko; assembly: GCF_030028045.1. NCBI lineage: Eukaryota > Metazoa > Chordata > Mammalia > Artiodactyla > Hippopotamidae > Hippopotamus > Hippopotamus amphibius. The sequence continues at coordinate 54,289,256 of NC_080203.1, read as the reverse complement.
GGGGGGTGGGGGACGAAGGGGAAGCTGGGACGAAGTGAGAGAGTAGCATAGACATATATATACTACCAACTGTAAAATAGATAGCTAGTGGGAAGTTGCTGTATAACAAAGGGAGATCAACTCGATGATGGGTGATGCCTTGGCGGGCTGGGATGGGGAGTGTGTGGGGGAGTCGTGGGAGGGAGGGGATATGGGGATATGTGTATAAATACAGTTGATTCACTTTGGTGTACCTCATAAGCTGGTAAAGTGTGTAAAGCAATTATATTCCAATAAAGAGCTTAAAAAATCATATTTTATGAAAATAAAATAAATAAATAAATAAAAAGCATCAGACTATAGAGTCTATTCTGTAACCTAAAATTTGCTCATAGCAATATGTTGTTTTTCTGAATTAATAAAATGTTTTTTAATGGTTGCATGTATTCCATCACATGGATATTCCAGCATTTATTCTACCACTTCTTGATTTTTATACATTTGGGTTACTCCTTTTATTTATCTAGTTTTACCATTAAAAATAATGGTGTAATTAATCTTAAATAAACTTTATTTTAGAACTGTTTTATATTTATGAAAAAACTGTGAAGATAATAAAAAGAATTACTATATATCCCACATTTTCCCCTATTATCTTACATTATTATCTTACATTAATAATATTACATTATTATTATTATTACATTATTATCTTACGTTAGAGTGGCACATTTGTTACAGTTAATGAACCAATAGTGATACATTTGTATTAATTAAAGTCCATACTTTACTCAGATTTCCTGTTTTTCCCTAATGTCCTTTTTCTGTTCCCAGATCCCATCCAGAATACCACATTACATTTAGTTATCAATTTATCCTTAGGCTGCTCTCAGCTATGATAGATTCTCAGACTTTCCTTATTGTTGATGACCTTGACAGTTTGAGGAGTATTGTTCAGGTATTTTATAGAATGTCCCTCTAATGAAATGTCTGATGTCTTTCTCATGATTAGACTGGGATTGTGCATTCTTGGGCAGAAGATTACAGAGGTAAATTTCCATTCTCATCACATAATATCAAGGGTACTCTCAATATGATTTATGATTATTGATCTTGACATTGATCACCTGGCTGAGGTAATATTTGTTTCTCCACTGAAAAATTACTCTTTCTCCCCTGACTTTCCAAACTGTACTCTTTAGAAGAGCCCACACAAGGGATAATGCGAGTGATTCATTTTTTTTGTATATGCACCTTTACCATATATTTGATTTTTCCCCCTTAAAATCAGTTCCTAGAAATGGAATTGTTTGGTTTAAGATTTATAATATCTGTTATTTTATTACAAAATGATATGAAGTCAGAAGAAAAAATGGAACACCACAAAAATGTAGAAAGTAAGAGAGAAATATTTTCCCTCCTGTCATCCACAACACTTTGGTATCTATCCTTCAAAATTCTAAATGCTTATGCAATTTGTACACATCCATGCACATACACACAAACACAGATCACTTTATACATCATGCATACTCCACATACACCCTCCACATGCCACAAAGCCTCTATACACTGCAAGCACACACATGCACTCACACACATGGTTTAAAAAAAACATGTTCTGCAATTACTTTTTCATTTGCTACTAAAACACTAGAGTGTAGTACTTAAAGTATAAGCTATGGAGCCACGCTGTCTGGGTTTTAATGCAGGTTCTACCATTTGTTACCCATGTGACTTTGGGCAATTTACTTAGCCTCTCTGCCTCTGAGATTTCTTATAAAGCAATTAAGAAATGATTAAATTAGAACATACATGGGAGCTTAGAACAGTGACTGGACAATCACTCAACAAGTGCTCAATAAATGTTTTAGTAAGAAAGTGCTCAATAAATGTTAGCTATTTTTCATTATTGTTATTGTTATTTTTTTCATGTAATTACATAGGATTTTATCTCATTCTTTCCAACGATATCATAGTACCCCATTGTTAGTTATAATACATTAATATAACTAAACTTCTATTGATGTGAATGTCTTTTTGCTTTAAACTAGACTTTTAAAGCTGGAATAATATCTGCACATTATTAAAATAAAGAAACTCAAATTATATGAAATAATCTAACATTAAAAGTAAAACCCCTCACACTTTCCCATTCCCTAGCGGTAAATACTATAAAACGGTTTCTGTATTTTAGTTCTAATGGTAGTCATTAAAACTGAAATACTATACTTTAATTTCTATTTCTCAGTACATCAGTTTTAGGCACCTCTGTTGACTGTCCACTGTGAAAGGTGAGAATTTACTGCACTTCCCCTCTCATAGACCTTGGAGAAGGAAATGTACTCCTCTGCCTTTAAACCTGTCTCTCACACAACATTGTCCCAAGCATGCACAAGGCCATGGGTTTTCTTTCTTTCTTTTTTTTTTAATTTATTCTCACATATCTTTGTTTGTTCTAAATCCTACTGAGGTGATACTGTTTCCTACATTGTTGTTAGTTACAATACATATTATTGAACCAAGCTGGAGAAAGGTTGTAACAGTTTATCTTCCAGCCAGCAGTTTTACAAGAGTGTCTATTTCCCCCACCCCTGCCCACACTTGTATATTTCTATTTTCTTTACAATTCCTATTTGGTAGGTGAGTGGTGGTGCTAGATTTTTTATAATTGTCTGATTGCTAGTGAGCTTGAATATAATTTTATTCTTCAACTGAAAATACAATATACCATAGTGCTTAAAATCTACAGCTCAGGAACAGGAGACTTAGGCTGGAGTACCAGCACTCCATGATCCAGGCAAGTGAGTTAACCTTTCTGAGATTCCATTATTCCTATGTCTAATATAGGTAATTATAATATATTCTTCCTATGTCAAATATAGATAACTATAACATGTCTTTCATAGGATTGTTGTGAAGACCAAATGAGGAAATTCTTGTAAAATTCTGAGCACAATACTTGTATTATAAGCAGTAAATAGACATTGGCTCTTGTTATTTCATGTGTATTGCTTCTTTAATGCATCACCTTTTCATTGTCTTTTTATACTTTTCATGTTACTGACTTGTAGGAGTTGTTTATATATTTATTAAACCTTTGTCATATATGCTGCAGTTCTTTTTTTCTTTTTTTGTAATTGTCTTTTATTTTGGTTTATAATTCTTTGACATGTTAGCAGAGGAGAGTCTGGAGACCTTTCCTCCTGTGGGCCTTCGTTCTTGATAAGGACACAAAGAAGAATCTGAGGTCTTACCCATTACAAAAAAGTTTTTTGAAGATAAAGAGAAAACAGAGAACACCTCAAGAGAGAGGTGGGCCAGGCCAGGGGAGGCAATGGCCCCAGAGGGCTGGAGTGTAGAGTTTTTAAGGCAAAGTCATTGATTGACAGTCTTGATTGAGACCTGCAGGTTATATAACATGAGGCTCTGCTCCACATATCCTTCCCATAATTCAATCTGTTATAATCAGATGTATGTATTCACAGAATATTTATGAACATTTAATGAGCCTAATGGCTGCCAAAGATTATCTTTGGATGTGATAGTGTGACAGCTGTGCGTGTGCCAGAGTGGGGAAAGTCCCTCCCCTCAGCCAGTGGAGGATTTTTCCGGTCCCTCGACCATTTTGGAGCACAGATGAGGGTGTATTTGGGGCAGGGTTGGCAAAAATAGCTTGGCAGGATTAGTCAGGTACTAGACATTCAGCCGGTGGGGTCACCTCTTGTTGCTCATGGCTAACTTCCTGCCTAACAGACATAGAGGTATTTTAAGGTAATATAACCATAGATATTGCATTTCTTTTATGGATTTGCTTTGATGCTATGCTTAGGATTGCCTTTCCCATTCCAAGATTTTATATACATACATATATATCCTTATATTTATTTCATAGTTTTATTTTTAACATATAAATTTTTAACTCATTAAAATTTATGAATTAAAGAGGTAAATTGAATGTCCGTTTTCAATGGACAGTTAGTTTTTCTAATATTATTTATTGAATACTTAATCCTTGTCCCACTGATGTGAAATACCAATTTTACTATATATGAGTTTATAATAAAGATATGGGTCTTTTCTTGATTTTTCTTTTCTGCTCAGTTTCTCTCTCTGCTCCTTGCCATATCCATACTTTAATTTATTATATTTCTTATAAAGCAAGTGCACCCCTAGTACTATTCTTTCTAATATTTACCTGGCTGGTATGACCTGTTTATTTTTCCAAAAACATTTTAAAGTCATGTGTTAAATTCCCAAAAAAGCTCATTAGGATTTTGAATTCAGCTGCATTAAATGTATACATAAATCTAGGAAGAATTTTCGTGTTTACAGAATTGAGACTTCCCATCTAGGGACACAGTGTTTCTTTTTCTTTGTTCAATTCTACTTGTCTCTGCATCTGAATCTAAATGGAATGTAAAACTCCCCACACCGATTGTGAAACTTTCCAGATCCACTTCAAGTTCCATTTTCTTACTTCCGCAATGTCTCTCATTAAATGAGCTAGTGAAGTCCATGAGATACTGAGGTCACTTAGAATTTATAGACACTGTGTTGTTTATGTATTAGGTATTCCATAAATTTTAGTTTAGTCTGAACTACAGTGTATCCTGTACTATACAATTTACCCTAAATAAAATGCTCTGTTTCGGAACCTTGTACAAAGCATATCTTGTATATCTTCAAGAGCAAAATAGAATCCAGACAAATGAGCATTTAAATTGTGGCCCTGCTTCTAGCTGGCTATGTGATCTTGACAAGTCATTTCACCTCTCTGACATTCATATCCTCATCTGTGCAAAATAAGAGGAAAGATTTCAAAAAATTTCTACCTCACTAGGTTCTTTAAACCATGAAGTCCTATAGAAATGCATGCTTTTTATTTTCCTCCATTTCTTATGAACAAATAACTCTTTGTGTGTATGTGTGTGTGTGTGTGTGTCCCAATAAAACTTTATTTATAAAAACAGGCAGTGGGCTGGATTTGCCCCATAAGTCATAGTTTGCTGATCTCTGTTTTGAAGGGGAATTTTAAAGCTAAGGTCTGCATAACCACCATCCAGGTCAAGAACATACATGACACCTGAGAAATCTCTGTCTGCCACTCCGAGATGATAATTCCTCACCCTCTTCTAGACACTTATGGCAAACATTTTCTTGCTTCTCTTTAAAGCTTTGCCATCTATGTATGCATTCCTAAACAGGATAGTTTATTTTTGTCTGTTTTTGAACATTAGCTAAATAGAACCGTATTTAATGCATTGTTCTTTTACCTCTTTTTCCCTTCCTCCACTTTCTTCTTGGTTTTTCTCTGTTTGTGAGATTCATCCACAAATGACTATAGTTTGTTATTTTATTACTGTACAGTGTTCCATTGTATATACACATTTTTCTTTTATCCATTTCACTGCAGATTGAAAATTGGGTGGTTTTTCAGTTGGGAGCTGTTATGATGGATATTTCTATGAATGTTTCATGTGTCCTTTGATATATAAATACATACACATAGGAGAGGAATTGGGGGGTGGTTGTGTATATCTTTAACTTGCAAACTTCTTTCCTAACTGGTTGTATCCATTTATGCTCCCAACTTCAGTGAATGAGGGTTCCATTCACCCACAGTATATGTGAGTTTTATTGCTCACTTTCTCATCAATCTTTGGTATTGTCAGGTTTTTTTTTTTTGCCTGTCTGGTGAGTGTGTAATGCTATCTCGTTGTGTTTTTCATCAGCAACTCTTGATCTCTAACCACATTTGTAAAGGACAGTGGCCCTATCTTTATTTTTTATATATTACTTGTACTAAGTTCTAGTAGATTTAGTTTAGGTAATACAGATATTATAAAGCAATTAAAATATGTTCTTTTAGGATGAACTAAATATTCAAGCACACAAGTATGGGTTGTATAACAGAGTAAAAGCATTTTCTAGATAAAAATTATGTTACAACATATACAAACTTCAGATTTGTACTCTTTAGCTTCAGAAAGTGATTTTTAAGTAAATGTTTATTTTGCTTTTGGGAACAAATGAGTTTTCATTGTAGCAAAAGTCATGTGTCTTGTGGAGCAGTTAAGATGGTCAAATAGGCTTAGAGTGGCCATTTTTCTCTCAACCTATAATATTTCCAAAACCTTCAAGGAATCAAATGACAATGTAGTTGTGAAGATGTTATTATTCAAACATTTGGGATATATTTTATTATTTGTAAATGGAATCAAACCACTTGAAAGACTATGTGGAAAAAAATAAAAAAAATTAAAAATAGGAATAAGGTATAATTTTACAATTGTAACAGGTTATCATTTTCCCATTATTTTCTTCTTAGTTTCCTCCAATACATCTCATCTTCAAATGTAGCATGGTCGTACTGGTATGATGCCTTAACGTCCTTGAAATCTTTCAGTTATTTGAATGTTTTACACTCATGGTCAAAAAATAGGTGGTATTTAAGTGTTTCACACAACATATAGACAGTAAGTAATACTAGTATATATAATAAGTGTGTTTCTATAGTGATAATCACGTGTTTCTATATTTACAATCACAAGTGCGTTTCTATACTGATACTATACACATTTTCATGATTGAACTCATTGAATCAAGGTATCTTTTTCTCAATTTCTCTATTGAAGATAAACACTGCAGATATTTCTAATGTGTCTTTACAGAGCTTTTCTTTTTTTCTTTTTTTTTTAACTTTTATATTGGAGTATAGTTGATTAACAATGTTGCATTAGTTTCAGGTGTAAAGCAAAGTGATTCCTCTAGGAAAAAAGTTGAGTTTGTATTGATAATGCTTAACTCACAGTTCTCTTCCACCTTGTTAAAATAAATTAATGGACCAGTGCTTAATTAAGTTCTATAATGTAATGCATACAAATCATTCATTTTCACTCTTACTAAAGACCAAAGGAAATGAGACAAAACGAGTAAAATTTTGTTTGTTAATTCTCTCTTTAATGTGAGTGTTTGAAGCCTTCCAATAGTATTGACCTAATATGTAATCTTAGGTAGAGTGGCTTTGAAAAGATTTTCAGTACAAAAGGGGAAGTTGGTGATGGACTTTTTGTCTGGCATCACTACAATAATTAGGAAAAATCCCTGTTATTTGATTGTATAGGCCTAGCTTGTGAAGCTTGTATGCTAAATCTATATTTGTATGGCCATGGGAAAACTGGAGATTTTATTTTATTTTTTTTTAATTTTATTGGAGTAAAGTTGACTTACAATGTTTTGTTAGTTTCAAGTGTACAGCAAGGAGAATCTGGTATACATATACATATATCCACTCTTTTTTAGATCCTTTTCCACATAGGCCATTACAGAGTATTGAGTAGAGTTCCCTGTGCTATATAGTAGATCCTCATTAGTTATCTATTTTATGTATAGTAATGTGTATATGTCAATCCCAATCTTCTAATCTATCCCTCCCCCCTACCTACTCCCTGGTAACCATAAATTTATTTTCTACATATGTATCTCTATTTCTGTTTTGTAGATACCTTCATTTATAGCCTTTTTTAAGATTCCACACATAAGTGATATCATATGATATTTTTGTCTTTCTCTGTCTGACTTACTTCACTCAGCTCATGCAGCTCAATATCAAAAAAACAATCCAGTCAAAAAATGGGCAGAAGACCTAAATAGACATTTCTCCAAAGAAGACATACAGGTGGTTAAAAAACACATGAAAAGATGCTCAACATCACTAATCATTAGAGAAATGCAAATCAAAACTACAATGAGGTATCACTCCACACAGGTCAGAATGGCCATCATCAAAAAATCTATAAACAATAAATGCTGGAGATAGTGTGGAGAAAAGGGAACCAGCCCACACCGTTGGTGGGAATGTAAGATGCTACAGCCACTAAGGAGAACAGCATGAGGTTCCTTAAAAAACTGGAGCTTTTACACATTGGCCAATTTGCCAGGGTTTGTCATCAAGCTCTGTGCATCAAGATTATCCTAAAGGGCACATTACAGAAAATTTGACCAATTGGACTTTGGAGCTTCTTTTTCTACCTTCGTTGTACTGCTTTTGCATTAAATGAAGAAGTAGAGAGTATAAGCACAGGTGGAGGAGGTGCAGGTGCAGCTATGAATCAGGAAACAAGCATTTGTGGTAGATAAAAAAAAGTGAGGAAAATTAAAAGAAAGCTAATAAGAGGCTGAGTAGGAAGTCAATAAGAGCAAAAAATAAAATAAATAAAATAATAGGAAAAGGAAGACAGAGAACAGAAAATCAACCAAACATTTTAACATCATTATTTAGGTAGGTCATTATTGCCAAGTTATATTTGAAGTAATTCTTCTGAAACAATGCATTTTTAGAACAAAATTTAATTTTGTGTGTGATGATTAGTGATGACTGATTTCATATAAGTTATTTCTCAGAAGCAATGTCATTTTGGGCTTTGAAAGACTACTGTGAACTATTTTCTACCTACTCATCCATTTTCTTCACTAGCTACATTTTAATTAGAATTTTTTTTTACTTTATGACTTTATAACATCTACATTTGTTTACTTAAATCAAAAGGGCTTACTTTTAAGTACTTTTTACTTTGAAACAAATATTTTTTGAATTTTGGAATTTTAATTTTTCCCTAAAAAATAAGCTATCCCCATATCAAGCTGTTTTATATTTTATACTTAGTGAATCAGTTCATTATTAAGGAAAATACTTTACTACTTTTAAGTCTGATTTGAAGCCTTTCTTTAATTAGCTAGGCTTGCTTTCATCAGTTCTCTATAGTGAGCCTTCTGATATTACACTGGACCAAAGATAAAGCAACTCCCAATAGGAAGATACCTGGTTTAGGAAAAAAAAATAGGATGATTTTTCCATCAATGACTGCTACTAAGATTGAGCAATTAATGGATGATATTATTGTTTATTACTACATCTGTTGTAGCCCTCTGAGTTTCTGCACTCCAACCTCTAAGTGGGAAGGGGCAGCCCTTTGTGAGGCCCCATTTTATTTTTATTTGGTTTTGCTTCTTTTTCCTCTGCTAAAAAGAATCCAAAGAGCCCTCCAGGCCAGTTTGACTATATGAGTTTACCTTTTAAGCTCTAATACCAAGGACTCCTGTTTCCTTCTGTCACTACTCCCTCCTCTCCATTAACCCCATTTTTCTCCCAATGATGCATGAACCTTTTCATTTTGGGTCATGGGTATGTCCTGATCATTCAACAATTGCATCACTCTTCTCTTTTTACCTTCCTTGTATTTCCACAGTTATTTATTTATTTATTTGGTTAGCTTATTTAACACTTACAGAATGCATGCTCTTTCAGACTCTAGTCTCAGCACTATAAAAATATTAACTCTTGGCCCTTATTTTGAAGGACGCTGCTTGATTTTGCATCTCATTCTCATTCTGGTATTGATGCTGTCTAGTTCCAGCAACAGCTTCTGTGTTAGATCCTTGACTGTTTAAACAAGGAAATTATGAGGCAGAAAAGGAAGAGAGGGAGAATATTAGATAGAAGATAATAGGGCTCTTTTCTGTTTTGAGTAAAATCTACTTCCATTTTGCCAGTGATGTAGATAGGGCAGTAAGGGTGACATTATTGATGATACTGGTGGTTGCCATTTATATAGTGCTTCATGTTCTAAGCACTTTACATGTATTATCTTTGATCCTGGCAACAACAACCCCATGAAATTTAGCTATTATCATATCCAGTTACAGAAGAGACAAGTGAGGCTCAGAAAGGTTAAGTAACTATACTTAGGAATTTAATCCAGTGGGTCAGACTCCCAAACCCATGTTCCTTCCATTTTTACTAGGATGCATTTCACAGGTATGAAAACTGAGGTACAGAAAAAAAAAAAAAACAATATTACTTGAGTGGAACTCTAAACATGCAATTTATCAATTAACCCTCTTGACAACTTATGTGGTAAGAACTGGTGGCTTGCCAAGATCACATATTAGTACACAGAGCCAGTTATCTAAGCCAGACTTGTCTGATTTTAAATCTTGGTGGTGTTTTGACCATACAAGAGTCTCACAAAGGGTGGTGGTACATAAGATGAGTTTCGGTGATCAATGGAAAACTTTTTATTTTAAAAGTTATGCATTTATTTGAAAGTGTTGGAAAGATATAGCTAGTGTAATGTTAATAAACAAAAGCCCCAATTAAATACAGTTTGGAGAGGAGAAGGGAGAGTTCTCATGCCTTGTGACAACAGCAGAGCCCAAAAGGAAAAAGAAAGACTCCTTTCTTGGCCAGGATTCAGCCAATGAAAAGCCATGAACTCTTTGTTTACTGTAGCCCTCCCAACTTCCTATTCCTCTCTATAAAAGATTTCTCCTTCTCTTGCCCTGCGGGGAATTGACATGGCTTACTGTGTTTGCAGACCCTGAATTGTGATTCTCTGTTTATCCCCAATAAACCCATTTTCACTAGAGAAATATCTGGCAGTCTATTTGTTTTAGGTCATCATTAGCATATCACACCTGATATTTTGTTGATGTCATTTACTAGGCTAAGTATGAAGTTTTAAAAGTTAGTCTTATTAAAGAAAAGTATTAAGAAAATAATAATATAGCATAAGAGATATGGCATGGTATGTTTAATAACAGTACAATAAGATAGTGTAGAGATATGGTGGAAATTGTGAAGATGTTAGTTACATGACTGAAGTCTGGGAAACACTGGAGAACATTAGACCACATTTTATAGGTGAATGCATGGAAAGATTGTTAATGACTTGCCCAAGATTATGAAGCTGAATTACAAAGAGATTAAGGAAAGGTTTACATTGTAGGTGGATCCTGAAATACATGGACACAGAGGAAAGGGAGTGGCATAACTGTCCAGAGCTGTTCTCAAAGTATAGAAAATGGAGTCATTTTCCTTCAGGGCCTGAATTGAATGTGGTGGTGCGTGAACTTATGTTGTCACTGGCAATAGAGCAAGGTTTTCTTTCCCTTCCAGGGGCAGGCAATGGCAAGTATGAAAGCTATAATTTCTCCCATTTCTTCCTTTCTCCTTTTCTTTCTCCTTTCCTCTGTCCCCCAAGAACGGCATCCTGACTCCTTTAGGCTGTTCTTGACATTCAGGGTGACCTGATTTCATCTGTCTAAAACTATTGGCCAGGATCAGGATGGAGGATGAGGCACAGAGTGACTCTTGTACTGGGGCTTTATACATCCCCTTTCATCTTCCCTTTGGCCATCCCTGATAATGTCTTTTCAGAACATGATTTTCGTACTATGGAAGAAAGCTATTGCAGTTTTAGTGAGTTTGTGCTGAGGCAAGAACAAAGCAACCTTACTTAAAGAATGACAGGTTACATAGCCAAGAAACATTCAAAGCAAATAGGTTTGTGAAGAGATTTATTGCAATTAAAGAGCAAATGTCAATTCAGAATTAAAGCTGGAAACAGCTGTGCAAGTTAAAGACACCTCTGAGCACTTTCTTGGCAGATAACAAAGTGTCTGGGTGATTTCTTGGCAACAGAGGAAGTTTAATCTTTATGTAAGGATGAACTATTCCCGACAAAGTTCTCCATCAGTTTTGTTCAAACAAACATTCCAGCAGCATGAAGTGTGGATTTACAAATTTATTTTTTCTTCTTCTGTGCATTTGGAAAAAAACAACCTAGAAAACACCACTTTTGCAAGGACATTTTTTTCAGAGGAAAAAAGAGCAGTATGTGTTAAGGCCAGTGAGCCCTTGGCAAAATTGTGAAGCAGCAAAGTTTATCTTGAGAGGGTGACCTTCCACTAGCTATCCAGGAGCCTCGTTCAGCAGGACCTTTCTTAGTCTGAGAGAATAAAAATTGACAAGTTCAGTCACATCAAGGTGTGAATCACTTACTGTGTTAATTTTGGTGGGGGAATTTGCATTTTAATAGAAAATCTGCTAAAAGAGCCATGGTTAATACAAAAGATTGACTGTATCATGTGATCTCAGGCACTGTAGGGGAAAGTGTGTGTGTGTGTGTTTATTGGAGGGATGGTAGAGGTGATGGAAAGGTGTTTTTGCATGAGAGAATCTTACATTCACTCACAACACATTAATCTGGCCCTGGCAATTGTAACTGTAGAATTGGTTCGCTCTCTGGTTATTGAGTATAAACACAATGTTGAATGATTATGGTTAATTTATAGAATGCCTACACTCTTCAAGACCCACTTCAGTAATATACCAGACAGAAAATATGCCCCAGGCTTCACAGAATGATAATAACGGTTAACATTTATTGAGGCCTTACTGTGCCAGGCATTGGTCTAATAAGTTTAATCCTATTAACTCATTTAATTTCACAGCAGTCATATAAGTAGGAACTATTATTTTCATATATGGAAATTGAGGCCTTGAGAGTCTAAGTAACTACCCCAAGGCCTTACAGCAATTGGAGGAGCTGCTACATATTGCTTTACACTCTTAGAAGCACATAGTACCTTAGAAATAATTTATATAGCAGAAAACTGATGTACTTCTGTTGCTGAACCAAACTTGGATCCACTGGCCCACATGCAGTAAAGCCAATCCGACACCAGGCTGTGGTAAAGGACAGTGCAGTGTTTACTGAAGGGCACCAAGCAAGGAGTCTAGGACAACTAGTGCTCAAAACACCCAAACTCCCTGATGGGTTTTAGCAAAATATTTTCAAAGGCCAGGTGAGGGAGGGCAGTCACAGGTGTGTGATCAGCTTGTGCACAATTCTCTGATTGGTTGATTGTGAGATAACAGGGTGGTATTACAGGGGTTAACATTGTCAATCCTCAGGCTCTAGTAGGTCTGGGGGCTACATGCTCCTGGTCATCAAGTGGTTTACATCCTCAATTTGGTGGAGGTTTAGGATCTGTAAAACAGGTCAGGAAATGTGCATCAGATACTATTATCTAGGTACTTCAAAGAGGAGCTAAAGCAAGCAGGGGGCATGGGTTTGTTCCAGGAAGGCCCCATAGAGTCCTGCTTGGTTACACTCCAGATACTTCAAGTGACTTGGCTTAGGATTACCATTTAAATTGGGGGAAAACCTAGAATTAGAACCCTGGTCTCCTGATTTTTCAGTCCTTCCCACAGTCTCTGTTGCCTGTGGACATGGTAATTTCTCTTAATTCTCTGTTTCTCTTGTTCTCTGCTTCTCTTGTTTCATAATGCGAAGTTGGGGTTTGTAGAAGTAGAAAATAGTGAACTCAGATGATACAACTGCTACAAGTACAAGAAACTCTGATATCAACCAGCAAATATAAGAAGTGCCATAAGATGAGTGTAATTAGTACTGGAGTGTTTTGAAGGCAAGAGAGTTTACGTGGAAGTGGAGGATCCAGAAAACTCTCATGAAATAGATGGTACTTAACTTGGGGGACTACACAACCAGGCCCCCCTTCACCTTAGGAATCTTAAGTGAAAAGCAGTTTATTAGATACAGTAGAGCTGGTAGAGAGATAGAAAGTGGAGAAACCAGTTCTGAATCTTTCAGAGTAGCACAAGCATGAGGTAATCGGAGACAGTGAGAATAGAAGTGATAGGGTTGACAGATGCAGCAGAGGTGAAAACCCATCATTACTTGTCAAGTGTCTGCCCAGAGTGGAGATGGAGAAATTGGAACCAAAAATGACTTCCAGATTTTAAACGAAACGAAAATCAGGAGGAAAAGTGATTTGGAAGGGGAGAATATGAGCCCACTCAAAAGTGCAGGCTGGATACTTTGGGGGAAATGTCCATATAGAGACATAAAGATAGTACCCAGGAAAAGAGGTGAAGTTTGCCATCGAGATTTGGGGGACACATTCATGAGAGTGGATAGGATTTCCAAGATGAGGGTAGGGGCTTAACTTAGGTGTGGGGAGAGGGAGTGTCAGAACAAGAATAAGAATATGCATAACCAAACCTTGGCAAACATGACACACAGTGCTATTTTTGATAATAAACCTAACAGATTTCTAATAATTTATACTTTGCAAATCTACCACATGCACGATCACATGTACTCCCAGAACTCCTGTCTGACACAGTAGTCCCTGAATTTTACAAGTAAAGCTAATGAGAGACTCTGTGACTCCCAAGCCTCAATTTAGTCCTTTCACTACTCAAGACTACCAACTAGCTGCTTTTTATATCCTGGCAACCTCTATAAAACCTTATTCTCCTTAAATCTGACCTCCATAGGCTACAGTTTAGCCTGGAAAACTTTCAGTATTGTCCTTTGACTAAGGGCATTAACCCAAGGCAGAACACCCAAGTATTATTCCCAGCCTAGTCGTACACAATCATTTATGTCCTTCAAGAATTATTAATTGAGAACAAGTTGAGGGCCAAAGATTGGATTCAAACAAAAGGGATATGGACTTTTTAATTGTTAACTTCTGGGTCTTAATGTAATCCAAATTTATTATCTCAGAGTCAAGCATTTGGAGTTGAGATTGTCATACCTCCTCTGCCCTTTCAAGAGAAGAAGGCCCTGTGCTTTTGGTTGCTCTGCAAAGGAGCAATGTCTTTACAATTTACACAGTAGAATCAGAGCCAGCCTTCAGCAATGATGTGAAAGGTAAGTGGTTGCAAAGCACTCCCGCACTTTTTGGTAGACTTCCTTTTATCCATTGTTCTTAGTTCTTATCTGCCCAATACCCTATATTGTAGCCTTTGAAAGTATTCTCTCATCCTGAACTCTGAAGGAAATGGAAACATATATTTCTTTGTTGTGTAAATTAGAAAGAAGCAGAGTAGGGTATTTCAAGGTTATCTGTTCTATGGGATTTAAAGGACATGCGTTCAGTTTTTAGTTAAACCTGAGTTTTTGAAAGAAGACCAATTATCACTGGACCGTGTGTTGTATCTAATACGAGAGAAAGTGAGTTTAAGTTGGTAAGCAATTCCTAGTTGATGTGGGAGAAACAGACCAATAAAGAAGACAGAGGAAGCAAAATAAATTAGTTTGAAAATGCCAATACCCTAATTAAAATAAAAGCCATTAAGCAGTCAGGTATACAGTAAAATTGCCTAATTTGTTTGATGATTATGTTGTTCATCCTTTTATTTACATAAATTATCACCGATATGTGCCCTCAGTATATGTTGACTTCTTATATGGTTTGTGATAGATGTCTATACGGTCAAATTTAGCCTTTTGGTAATTACTGAAACCCTAGTTGGGTCTTGTATGCAAGGCAGGAATTCTCTTAGAGAAACTAAGAGAAGTATGTGCTCCTTGAATCCTGGGATTAAAGAATCCTATACTTGATATGTCTCAACATAATTTGTAAGATAATTAAAGTATCTGAAATGCCATGTTAAGTGTGAAACAAAAAATATGACATATTTATTTATTGTCTTAGCATAAACTGGTCTCATGCCCAGATTACAAAGACATTTATTTTGTATAGAAAGCAGTATGTAAAATACAAATTGTGAATATAAACAGCAAAATTATAAGATTAATGGTAAATAAAAGGAATAGTTTCAATTTTTGAAGTGCATCTATTTTGACTTTAAATCTCATTATAATTTCATCACCTTACCAATAATTTACCAAAATTAAAATTTTCATTTTTTTCTATAATTATTCACAAACCGAAAGTGAATATTAAGGGTGATCCTCTTAAATACTCAGTATTCCATAATGGATAGGGTAAAATGGTATACTTCAGCCAAAGAATGATTTACATGAGTACTCATCTACATCAGCTCATGAAATTTGACTTCAGTTGTTGGGAGTGGACGTAGGAGAATAGGGACACAAAGGAAAATCTACTAATATAAGAGTAGTGGACACTTAGTCTCTATATTTCTTTCTTTTTTATCTTTTATTTAAAAAAATGTGTCACTTTGTAGGCATTCAATAAATGTTGGTTGAATGAACAAATAAATGGCAATCCTAAATCAACAATTCTCAACATTTTCCCCACCCTAACACTCTGGGAGGTTATCTCAAGCTCCCATCAGCAACAGTGGGCTGAGGAGAGATTCTCAACTAGAGAGGGAGGGGTTGGGCAGTGTGTAATTTGAGAAGCCTCCCTGGGTAATTCTGATACATGGACCCATGAGGACAGAAAAATCCTTGGCTTAGACAATTCTCTATGACAAATTACAAGGAAGTTAATGTTTGCAGGGTTTTTTTTAAGCTCTTTACTGGAATAAAATTGCTTTACACTCTTGTACCAGGCTATGAGGTACACCAAAGTGAACCTGCTGTATTTATACACATATCCCCATATCCCCTCCATCCTGCGACTCCCCCACACCATCCCCATCCCGGCCCTCCAAGGCATCGCCCATCATTGATTTATCTCCCTTTGTTATACAGCATCTTCCCACTGGCTATCTATTCTACAGTTGGTAGTGTATACATGTCTATGCTACTCTCTCACTTCATCCCAGCTTCCCCGTTGCCCCCCCACCCCCAACCTCGTGTCCTCCAGTTCATTCTCTGCATCTGCATCCTTATTCTTGTCCTGTCACTGGCTTCATCAGTACCAATTTTTTTTTTTTTAAGATTCCATATATATGAGTTAGCATACAATATTTGTTTTTCTCTTTCTGGCTTACTTCACTCTGTATGACAGACTCTAGGTTTTTCCACCTCATTACATATAGTTCTGTATCATACTTTTTATAGCTGAGTAATATTCCACTGTATATATATGCCACATTTTCTTTATCCATTCATTTGTTGATGGGCACTCAGGTTGCTTCCATGTCCTGGCTATTGTAAATAGTGCTGCAATGAACATTACAGTACATGTTTCCTTTTGGATTATGGTTTTCTCTGGGTATATGCCCAGGAGTGGGATTACTGGATCATATGGTAGTTCTATTTTTAGTTTTTTAAGGAACCTCCAAACTGTTTTCCATAGTGACTGTACCAACTTACATTCCCACCAACAGTGCAGGGCAGTTCCCTTTTCTCCACACCCTCTCCAGCATTTATTGTTTCTAGATTTTTTGAGGATGGCCATTCTGACTGGTGTGAGGTGATACCTCATTATGGCTTTGACTTGCATTTCTCTGATGATGAGTGATGTTGAGCATCTTTTCATGTGTTTGTTGGCCATCTGTATGTCTTCTTTGGAGAAATGTCTATTTAGGTCTTCCACCCATTTGTGGATTGGGTTATTTGCTTTTTTGGTATTAAGCTGCATAAACTGCTTGTATATTTTGGAGATTAATCCTTTGTCTGTTGCTTCTTTGGAAAGTACTTTATCCCATTCTGAGGGTTACCATTTTGTCTTGTTTATGTTTTCCTTTGCTGTGCAAAAGCTTTTAAGTTTCATGAGGTCCCATTTGTTTATTCTTGATTTTATTTCCATTTTTCTAGGAGGTGGGTCAAAAAGAATCTTGCTTTGATGTATGTCATAGAGTGTTCTGCCCATGTTTTCCTCTAGGAGTTTTATAGTGTTTGTCCTTACATTTAGGCCTTTAATCCATTTTGAGTTTTTTTTTTTTGTGTATGGTGTTAGGAAGTGTTCTAATTTCATTCTTTTACATGTTGCTGTCCAATTTTTCCAGCACCACTTATGGAAGAGGCTATCTTTTCTCCATTGTATATTCTTGCCTCCTTTGTCAAAGATAAGCTGCCCATATGTGTTTGGGTTTACCTCTGTGTTCTCTATTCTGTTCCATTGATCTTTCTTTCTATTTTTGTGCCACTACCATCCTGTCTTGATCACTGTGGGCTTGTAGCATAATCTGAAGTCAGGAAGCCTAATTCCACCATCTCCATCTTTCCTTCTCAAGATTGCTTTGGCTATTCGGGGTCTTTTGCGTTTCCATACAAATCATAAAATTTCTTGTCCTAGTTTTGTGAAAAATGCCATTGGTAATTTGATAGGGATTGTGTTGAATCTGTAAAATGCTTTGGGTAGTACAGTCTTTTTCACAATGTTGATTCTTCCAATCCAAGAACATGGTATGTCTCTCCATCTGTTTGTAACATCTTTGATTTCTTTCATCAGTGTCTTATAGTTTTCTGCATACAGGGCTTTTGCCTCCTTAGGCAGGTTTATTCCTAGGTATTTTATTCTTTTTGTTGCAATGGTAAATGGGAGACTTTCCTTAATTTCTTTTTCTGCTTTTTTGTTGTTAATGTATAGGAATGCAAGAGATTTCTGTGCATTAATTTTGTATCCTGCTACTTTACTAAATTCATGAATTAGTGCTAGCCGTTTTCTGGTAGAGTCTTTAGTGTTTTCTATGTATACTATCATGTCATCTGCAAAGAGTGACAATTTTATTTCTTCTTTTCCAATTTGGATTCCTTTTATTTCTTTTTCTTCTCAGACTGCTGTGGCTAAAACTTCCAAAACTATGTTGAATAATAATGGTGAGAGTGGACACCCTTGTCTTGTTCCTGTTCTTAGAGGGAATTATTTCAGTTGTTCACCATTTAGAACGATGTTGGCTGTTGGTTTGTCATTTATGGCTTTTATTATGTTGAGGTAATTTCCTTCTGTGTCCATTTTCTGGAGAGTTTTTATCATAAATGGATGTTGAATTTTGTCAAAAGCTTGTTCTGTATCTGTTGAGATTATCATATGTTTTTATCCTTCAATTTGTTAATATGTTGTATCACATTGATTGATTTGCATATTTTGAAGAATCCTTGCACCCCAGGGATAAACCGCACTTGATCGCGGTGTATGATTTTTTTAATGTGCTGTTTGATTCTGTTAGCTAATATTTTATTGAGGATTTTTGCCTCTATATTCATCAGTGATATTGGCCTGTAATTTTCTTTTTCTGTGACATCTTTGTCTGGTTTTGGTATTAGGGTGGTGGTGGTCTCGTAGAATGAGTTTGGAGTGTTCCTCCTTCTGCTCTATTTTGGAAGAGTTTGAGAAGGATAGGTTTTAGCTCTTTTCTAAATGTTTGAGAGAATTCGCCTGTGAAGCCATCTGGCCCTGGGCTTTTGTTTGTTGGGAGATTTTTAATCACTGCCTCAATTTCCATACTTGTGATTGGTCTGTTCATATTTTCTATTTCTTCCTGGTTCAGTCTTGGGAGATTGTATATTTCCAAGACTGTGTCAATTTCTTCCAGGTTATCCAGTTTATTGGCATACAGTTGCTTGTAGTGGTCTCTCATGGTCTTTTGTATTTCTGTGGTGTCCGTTGTTACTTCTCCTTTTCCATTTCTAATTTTGTTGATTTGTGTCTTCTCCCTCTTTTTCCTGATGAGTCTGGATAAGGTTTTATCAATTTTCTTTTTCTTCTCAAACAACCAGCTTTTAGTTTCATTGATCCTTGCTATTGTTTCCTTCCTTTCTCTTTGATTTATTTCTGCTCTGATCTTTATGATTTCTTTCCTTCTGCTCACTTTGGGGTTTCTTTGTTCTTCTTTCTCTAATTGTTGTAGGTGTAAGGTTAGGCTGTTTATTCGATATTTTTCTTATTTCTTAAGGTAGGACTGTATTGCTAACAACTACCTTCTTAGAACTGCTTTTGCTGCATCCCATAGGTTCTGGGTTGTTGTGTTTTCATTGTCACTTGTTTCTAGATATTTTTTGATTTCCTCTTTGATTTCTTTAGTGATTTCTTGGTTGTTTAATAGTGTATTGTTTAGCCTCCATGTTTTTGTATTTTTTATAGTTTTTTTTCCTGTAATTGATACCCAATCTCATGGTGTTGTGGTCAGAGAAGATGCTTCATACAATTTCAATTTTCTTGAATTTACCAAGGCTTGATTTGTGACCCAAGATGTGATCTGTCCTGGAAAATGTTCCATGTGTACTTGAGAAGAAAGTGTATTCTGTCATTTTTGGATGGAATGTCCTATAAATATCCATTGAATCGAGATGGTCTAATGTGTCATTTAAAGCTTGTGTGTCCTTATTTATTTTCTGTTTGAATAATCTGTCCATTGATATAAGTGGGGTGTTAAAGTCTCCTACTATTATTGTGTTTCTGTCGATTTCCCCTTTTATGGGGGTTAGCATCTGCCTTATGTATTGAGGTGCTCCTATGTTGGGTACATAGATATTTACAATTGTGATATGTTCTTTTTGGATGGATCCCTTGATCACTATGCAGTGTCCTTCCTTGTCTCTTGACATAGTCTTTAAAGTCTAATTTGTCTGATATGAGTATTGCTATTCCAGCTTTCTTTTGACTTCCATTTGCATGGAACATCTTTTTCTATCCCTTTACTTTCAGTCTATATGTATCCCTTGGTCTGAAGTGGCTTTCTTGTAGGCAGCATATATACGGGTCTTGTTTTTGTATCCATTCAGCCAGTTTGTGTCTTTTGGTTGGAGCAATTAATCCATTTTTATTTAAGGTGATTATTGACATGTGTGTTCCTATTACCATTTTCTTAATTGTTTTGGGTTTGTTTTTGTAGGTCTTTTCCCTCTCTTGTGTTTCCTATCAAGAAAAGGTCCTTTAGCAATTGTTGTAAGGCTGGTTTGGTGGTGCTGAATTCTGTTAACTTCTGCTTGTCTGTAAAGCTTTTGATTTCCTGTCAAATCTGAATGAGATTCTTGCTGGGTAGAGTATTCTTGGCTGTAGAATTTTCTCTTTCAGGACTTTCAGTATATCCTGCCATTCTCTTCTGGCCTGCAGAGTTTCTGCAGAAAGGTCAGCTGTTATCCTTATGGGTTTTCCCTTATATGTTATTTGTTGCTTTTCTCTTGCTGCTTTTAATATTTTTTCTTTGTGTTTAATTTTCATTAGCTTGATTAATATATACCTCAGTGTATTTCTCCTTGGGTTTATTTTGTATGGGACTCTCTGCACTTCTTGGACTTGATTAATTATTTCCTTTTCCATGTTGGGGAAGTTTTCCACTACAACCTCTTCAAATATTTTCTCAGACCCTTTCTGTTTTTCTTCTTCTTCTGGAATGCCTATGATTGGAATGTTGGTGCACTTAATGTTGTCCCCAAGGTCTCTGGGACTGTCTTCCATTCTTTTTATTCTTTTCTCTCTTTCCTGCTCTGTGGCAGTTATTTCCCCCATTCTATCTTCCAACTCACTTATTTGTTCTTCTGCCTCCGTTATTCTGCTGGTTATAGCATCTAGAGTATTTTTAATTTCTGTTATTTTGTTGTCCATTACTGTTTGTTTGCTCTTTAGTTCTTCTGAGTCCTTATAAACTGTTTCTTGTATTTTCTGTATTTTGTTATCGAGATTTTGGATCATCTTTACTATCATTACTCTGAATTCTTTTTCAGGCAATTTTTCTATTTTCTCTTCATTTATTTGGTCTTGTGGGTTTTCTTCCTGCTCCTTTGCCTGCATGGTGTTTCTCTGTTTTCTCATGGTAGTCCAAACTTCAGAGGTTCTTTGTCCTGGCAATAAAGGGTTTTAAAGATGCCTGTCCAAGCCCCAGACTAATGGAAGAGTGTTGAGTCACGTAAATACTAAGTCAAGGAAACACATACATATATAAGACACACAAATACTGAATCCAATAGAACATAAGGCACTAGAGAGACCTGACAGAAGAACTCCAGTATGCTATTAGACAATCAAAGAGAAAACCAACAGAAATTCAAAACCAAAACAGAACAAAACAAAAACAAAAACCAAAAGACAAAAAAACAAACAGAACAAAACAAAACAAAACAAACAAATAAAAAATACCACACACAAACACAAATCCAGAGAGATTTTGAAAGCTAGGCTCAAATATAATAAAGAGCTAGAGTACCACCAGACAGACTGAAGATTCTCGGAATGAAATCATACAATTATACTTAGAACTAAGATAAAGAGAAAACCTAATAATAAATACCAAAACAGTGTGTCACCTGGAGAATAAAGCAAGGAAACAGAGCAGACTGATAATATTGCTTATAAGTACATTAAGATAAAAGAAACTAAAAAAGGATAGAGGACAAGGCAACAGAAGAGCGTAGTGTGACTGGAAATATGAAAAGAAAAAGAAAGTAATAGAAATGTATAAAAGATAGACATGAAAAGAGGGTAGGAGAGATTCAGTCCACACTACAAAAAAACAGCTAGAAATAGAAATATATAAAAAGCTAATAATAAAAAGAGAATAAAAAATAGAATAAAAAATATGTTATAAAACATGTAGATCCCTTAGGACTAAGATTGTAATTAATAATAATAATTAAAAAAAAAACTAGAACTGACCCCAGAATGGACCAGATCAATAGAATTAATACTAATATTTCTGTTTCCTTGAGGTCTCAGCTGTAAGTGTCCTTCTATCCACCTTGGGCTTTTTGTATTATTCTGCGACCAACAGAGGTTCCTTTACTGTTCATCTGTAAGTGCCAGTGTTTGGGGAGAGAGAGGGTACAATAGTGGCTCCTTCCCCTGGGAGTGAGTGAACTGTGGCGTCCTGCCTGGGTCATGGTGGCTTGGGCGACTCAGGCCAAGAGAGCGACTCCAACGACTCCAACCCCGGCTGTTGCCCCCTGCTATGACTCCACCAGGGCTCCCTGCCTGGGTCACAGTGGCTCAGTCGGCCTTGGAGGTACCTGTTGCAGAGGAACACCAGCGGCTCAGGTGTAAACATAATGTCTCCAGAGCTGGGCCACTGTGCTGGCTTTTGGCTCTCAGCTGCTGGCAGTCTAGGCCAGCCCCGCCCGGTGGCCTTTGTTATCCCTGAGTGTGTTAGCTATGCCCAGAGGGGGCCTTCCTTTGTCTGTTGCAGGTGCTGAGAGAGAGGCTACACCCGCAACTCCTCCCCCCTGCTTGTGAGTCAGCAGTATCCACCTGCCACTCTGGCCATGCAACTTTCCACGGTAGGCACTCTCCGCCCCAGATTTCTTCCCTCCTGTCCCCTCAGTCCATCTCCCCACTGCCAATAATGTTTCTCACCCTGAACCAGTTCTCCGGTTCCCATGTTCCAGCTCCCAGACCCCCTGTTCAGCTGTGAATCGACTTCTCAGTCTGGACACGCTGAGCTGTGGTGCGGACCCTCTGTGTGTTTTTCACTCTTTCCCGTCTGCCACAGCTCAGCCGCTTCACCCTCTTTGAAGAGTCCCACATGCCTCCCTTCTGACCCAGGGAAATTCCCCACTGGAGAAGGGGTTTCCCCTTCAGATAAGAGACGTTTCCCTGAATTCGGCAATCTCCCCTCTGCTTCAGATCCTCCCGCCTTAGGGTGTGGGACCCATCCCTTTCCTTTCTTCTCTTCCTCTTTCTCCTTTTTTTTCTTTTCCCCTCTGTCCTACACAGTTACGTCAGGATCTTTGCAATCCTTTCTGGTGTCTGAGGTCGTTTGCTGGTGTTCAGCTGGTTCTCTGTGGGAATTATTGCAACTTTTTGGTGTATTCCTGATGCATCTGTGGAGAGGGATGCATTCCACATCCTTCTACTGTGCCGCCATCTTTCTTCCTTTCTGCAGGATTTTATAATCTGTATTCTTTTAAGGCAAGGCAATACTTAGAAACCTATCATCATAATGGATTTCAGTTACTCTGGGATTGTAATTTGATATCCATCTGGCATGGATGCCAGTAGAGTGTTGGCATCACATACAGTGAGTTTAGATATCCTAGATAACTAATCCAATAATTTATCTCCAACTCTACTCACTCTCAGAATTTTGGATTATTCATACAAAACATATGGAAGTTTTATTTTTAATTCTGTGTGTGTATGTGTATTCATCTGAATTATCTTTGTAGCCTCAGAAGTTTGCAAGTCAGCCTCAAGGCTGTGATCTAGGAGTTAATCATCTTGTCAGGAACAAGAAAAAATATGGGCACATAATCATCTTGGAGGTGGGGAGCAATCAGAGCTTAAAGCCAGAAGGCACTTACTGAGTTCTCAGAACTGGAGTCTACCAGACAACCTAGGAAATGGGGAGGAAAGTTAGCCCAGGATCAGGTCAGCACAGCAACCTTGCTGTTTTGTGAGAACTCAAGGGGCTGGCCAATCTAGGGATGATGAAATAAGTGGTGTGGAGACTTGGGGTAATGATGTCAAATCAATAAAACCTTAGTAATTCATGCTGATTTTTGTGGATATAATTTTATTTTATTGTATTTTATTGTATTGTATTGTATTATTTTTTGTGTGTGAAATAGAGACAGCGTGTACTAGAAGCAAAGCACATGTGGAAGAGCCCACAGGCGAACTCGGAATGACTTGTACACAATAGGGGCAGCTGAGGTTGCTTACATGGGAGCAGTTTTCCGGGCTTGTAGATATAATTTTAATTGTTTAACAAAAATAAAACCTTTTTTTTCCTTTGTTGTTTTATCCACTGAATTTTCAGTCATAAGGCATTATCCAAGGAAGAATCAAAGATTTGTTGCCCCACCTTAACAGCAGGGGTAGAAGGATGTTGTAAGAATGCACTAAAAACACCCCTATACCTTAATTCAAAGACAGAAAATGCCTGTCTGTCACAATTTTGAATAAACAGCTGTGTACCACCTTGGGCTATTGCTGCTCCCTGGTGCTAGGTTTATGCAATTCAATCACCTGCAAATGTTTTCTCCATTCTGCAACCACCCCCCTCAGGTTTGATTTTGTTTTGTATAGATTTTCACAAATGACAGCACCTTAAGCAAACAAACATTTCACACATTCATAAAGGGCCTGCTTATATAGATCACTCTAAAAAAGTCAGAAGGTTTTAGAACTTTCTCATTAATGAGTTGTTGACAGATGGATCATTCGACTGACCTTCAAATAGCAGGATGGAGGACCAATAAGTCAAACTGTCCAGTTTTTATGAGCACTAACCTCCTTGTTTAGGGAAAGAAATGACCCTTCACCTCCCCAGTGAGTCAGGAAATGACTGAGGGGTGCAAAGAATGTCTGAACATTGCATATTACTGTTCTCAAGCTGCTAGGGATAGCTGCTTGTTTTAGGGCATCATGACCTATGAGTAGCCTTGGACCACATTGCCTAATGTATGAACAAAACTGCTAAATACATAGCTAATATTTTTGAGCACTTGTATTGTTTCATTTAATCTTTGAAATATGGGTTATTATTATTTCTATTCTATAGACTAAGAAAGTGAACTTTAGAATGATTCTATAACTCCTTCCCTTTACAGAGATATCTAGTAAGGAAGCCAGATTTTTCAATTTGAGTTTGTCTGACTGCAAATCCAACATTATTACCCATTACACTGGAGTTGTTCTTATGTACCACAAGAAGAGTAAGGCCAAGGTCAACTTGATGTATTAGAGGTGAGTTAGCTGTCCTTCCATGGCCTTCTGGTATCCATCGGTGGTTGGATAAGTCACAAGGCACAAAAGGAAGGTGGCAAAGAGTTTCACACCAAGGACAAAGTGATATACCCTCAATGAGATGATTGTATTCTGCATTTAATGCATGAGAATTTATTTCTTAAGCTCTTGCCTCTGTCCTGAATAGCAGTGACTACAAGGAAAACTTCTGTACTTTTCAGAATGTGACTGTGCTGATGAATCAGTGTTGTTGGTATATTTCCAAAGATCTTCTGTGATAGACTTTTAAAATTTTTTTCTATGCAGCCAATATCCAATCAATCAGTGAGTCCATGATGAATCATGAAACACATTTGTTGACAAATACAACTATGTGTTCAGTGCCAATCAATCCAACTGTGCCACCACTGTTCCAATTCCTGGCCATGAAATATTACTCTGAAACATGGAATTTATTGTTGGAAATAGCCAGTATCAATCTAGTTATCCTGCTGCCATTGAGCAGGTGCATCTTGCTATTCAGCAAGCATATCCAAATGTATTGATTCCAAGTATATATCCATCTTAGACTTAAACTCATTTATGCTGCCTACTCTGACTATATTATATATTATACTGTTCCCAATTCTAATATCTTTCTTGGAGATGGAACCTTTTCTAAACTTAAATATAGCCTACACTTTCCCTTGCATGACACCCAGATCTATCCTTTCCATATATATTTTTAAAAATAATAAACACAGATTCATATAGTAGATCTTTTTGCCAACTTAAATTTGGTAAATTTTAGCTAAAAGAAAGAAAACATCAAATGCTCCAAGGAAATCTCTGAATGAAAGAACTATTTGAATTCAGGGCTTTGATGACAATTAAATTCAGGAGGAGCTAATCACTTTCGTATGCTCAAATCAAGCAAATACATATTTTTCAAAAATAGTGGATTACAAATAAGGGTATCAGTATTTCCCTGTATATGAGGAGACATTGTGTTTTTTGCCTCCTTTGTGAAATATTAGTTCAGTTAACAGCCAAATCTGACATGAGGAAGAAGTGGATGAGTGGTTTATGCTCATCACGAGAATATTTGGGTGCAATTTTAGGTCACAGGATAGTACCACATATAACATTCATGGATTTAACTTTCAGAAAATGAGACTATAAAGGACTGTACAGAACCAAAATAATGCTCATCATAATTTCATCTTTTTGTAGAGGCTGCAGGAGGCATGAAACTCCTTACAGTGACTTTGGAGCATCATTTTGCACTCCAGTGATTATTGTGGCAGATAATTGAGAGTTTTTTTAAGAGTCTTTTTTTGCTTTTACTCTGTGGCTAATTTCACTAATTCTAGCTGACATTTTGTTTACAAAACCAATCCAGCATTAGACTAACATGAATTACTTGATGGGTTAGTTTTCTTGAGACTCACGAAGGGCAGAGACACTAATTACCGTGTTGTCTGTCTCTTTTAGAGCTGTAGTAGATTGGTCACAGAGAAGCAGATTTGCCACATAGACTTAACTATTGATGAGGAATATTATTGTGCATTGCAAAATCTGGTTTGAGTGTTTTACATCTGGAGATTATGTAAATGTCAGGCATATGTGAGAGTTGCAACTAAAGGGCCCCATTGGTATGGTACCTAGAAGCTATGAGTTCAACAACAGCAAAATAATTTGGTAAATTGAAACATCTGATCTGGCACACAAAGAGACATGAGTTATTTATATGTGGTTGTATTTACACAAATTCCAAGTCCCACCCTGATTGTCTACATTCTTTCCTGAATTTTCACTTTCTAACAGAATTTTGCCATCACTTCAAAAAAAAGAACACTCTAAAAGAAATCCATCATTGTCCTCCCAAGCAGCAGCTATTAAAATTATGCTTGACCTGTTGACTGCACAAATTTCTTGGTCTACTGGGTTGAAAATCTTGGAGTCATTATTTAACATCAGATTTTATTACCCATTCCTATTCTCTTAACCCACCTTCCACTCCTTAACATATATCCTTTTCTATCCTAATTTGTCAGCTGAATCCTTAATCATTATGGCTCAGCTCAAACCTTACCTCTCTTGAGAGTCTTTTCTGATGTTCTCCATGCTCATTATTGGTTGTGTGTTTCTTTTTTATTTTGCCATAGTACCATGAGCATACCTGAGTAACATTATTGTACTATAGTGGCTGTGGTATTGCAGTGGTGGGTCTGCTTGCTATATAGTTGTTGCCCAGTAAATGCTTGTTAAGCGATGAAATGTGTTAACCTTTTCCCTTTAACTACATTATAATGTCCAGAAAAGCCTCATTCTCTTTAATATTTCCCTTAACACTGGTTATACAGTAGATGTTCACTAAATATTTGATGTTTTTATTAAAGACCATAACTGTAATACTGCCCTTGCCTAGAGTCAAGACTTCTGTATATGTAATGACATGTCTTAAAAACCAAACTTAATGAGAACACTAATCTTTGTGGAAGAATAGATGTTTGGTATCCAGTATTTCTATCTCGTCAAGAGTATAGCTTGGATAAGTGATTGTGGAAAATTGAAACAAGTGTTGAAGGAATTTTGACAACTGTTAGACGAAAGTCATATCTCCTACATTCTGTGGAGAACAGACTTAATGTTGGATGACTGAATCCACAAGAATGGTCATGTTGAAATTTGTAACAAATAATGCTTGAAATGCCAGAAAAGCAATTTATCCTGTATACTTTAAGACATCTGTCATTGTGTACATCCACTGAATCACCATTAAGAATACTGTGAATGAAACTCTTCACAGTTCATTATCAGCATTATTGCTCTTGGGCAATACATTTGTACACATCTTCAGCATTCAGTCAAAGCCAATGAGTATCTCAGACATTTTCAATCTTAGAACAATTTTGCTTGGTGTTGTGCAGTACAGAATGTTTCTACTTGACATTTTGTTTCAATTGTTTGTGAAGAAAGTGATTCTTCAGGCTATGTTTATTGAACTGACATTGGTGGTATCTAGTCTTCTAAGCAAGGAACCACTATAAAGGTAGTGTTAGGTTTCTTAAGGTAGTTTGAAGTGGCAGCCCAGAGCCATAGTGTTTAATAAATATAATAAAACCAGGCCAGGCCAATGATATATCAGATATTCTTTTATGTGAACAGGAAGTATTCAGGATAAACTGATGAAGAGAAGTTCTATTCAGTATCTTTCTGTGGAAGTTAGTGAACTTCAAAAACAATGAATCAGCAACTGACTATGAAATGTTATATCAGGGTGTGGTAATGTTGAAGGACTCTTACAGAGTGTTACAGAGTGTTACAGAGTGAAGCCAGACATCAAGGCCACAAGCAGGAAGCAGCGTTTATTTGTGCCAGCACTTGACTCAGCGGATTCATATCCAAAGGCTGAGCCTCAAATGCAGCAGGGCATTGCCTTATATACTGTTTTACAGGACCTTTACATATCTTTATGTAAATATGGTATAGCTGAGCTGTTTCTATTTTGATTGGTTGTTTGAACAGTTTTCCCTTCTATTGGTCTGGTTGTCAGCCTTCATTTACCTGTTTGTTAAGCGGGGGTTATCAGTTGAAGCAGGCCTTTATGCAACAAGCCCCAGGCAGAAGATAAACAACCATGTTGCATGAAAGATAACCTTGTGAGGGAATTTTTAACTAGGCTATAGGCTGCTCATGCTTACTCAGGCCTACATCTCTCTGTTTTTGGATTTAATCATTTTCCTTTTTCTGTCCAGCCTGCCACAGTAAGAGCCAAATGAGAAGTCACATGTTATAGCTGTTATATCAGGAAATATTACTTTTAACCAAAAGGCAAATGAGGGCATTGTAGGAATTAGCTTCCTCTGGTTCCCAGTGGGAGCAGAGTCCTACCATTTATTTATTTACTTATTAAAAAAATTTTTTTTGGAGTATAGTTACTTTACAATATTGTGTTAGTTTATACTGTACAGCAAAGTGACTCAGCTATATGTACACATATATCCCCTCTTTTTTGGATTTCCTTCCCATTTAGGTCACCACAGAGCACTGAGTAGAGTTCCCTGTGCTATACAGTAGGTTCTCACTAGTTATCTATTTTATACATACTATCAATAGTGGATATATGTCAATCCCACTACCATTTATTTTTGTGACATGGAATGAATGTGTTATGTTTGTACATTTTCTGATGGGCAGAACAAATCAGTAAGCTAAAAATGGTTCTGAAACTTCAAAGCACTGGGCAAGGTAGCTTTATATTGTAATGATAGTACCACTTATTAGAACAATTG
Organism: Hippopotamus amphibius kiboko; assembly: GCF_030028045.1. Classification (NCBI taxonomy): domain Eukaryota; kingdom Metazoa; phylum Chordata; class Mammalia; order Artiodactyla; family Hippopotamidae; genus Hippopotamus; species Hippopotamus amphibius. The sequence goes on along the minus strand of NC_080203.1, from coordinate 54,259,899 downwards.
TAGTTATACTGAACACATTCTTTCTAGTTTCTGGTATAAATATTTCTCTGGCCCCAGTATATGGTTTTTGCCTTTAAACACAGATGTGGGTAAACATGTGTTTGTATGGGCATTCATAGGTACTTTCACATCATATGTTTTAGAAAGGGAGAAATGTCTAGAAACTAACTTACAAAAATCCTCTGCTTTATGCAGGGAATTCAGTGTCACATGTATACACATGCAAACACAAATGTATCACAACCTATTTTGTAAAGAAAATAGTGTATTATTAAGCATGAATGTTCAGGGCAATTGGTTCAGTGAAAAGTGTTGCTACTTTCATATTTTCCTCCAAAGTACAGTCCAAAAAAGTATAGTTTAAAACACCTTCCAAGTAAGTAAAACTTGATATCAAGACACCTTGTCTGGGTCTCTGGAATACTATGCTTGTTCTAAATTATTGTAGTTTAATATACAGAATAATGACAATGTGCCAGGCCCTGTGCTAAGCAGTTAACATGAGACTTCTCATTTGGCTCTTACCACACCCTGACATTAGGAATAATTACCTTGCTTAACAGATGAGTAAACCAAGTCAAAGCTCATGTTCTTCATTATTATACTAGACTGTTCCCTTTTTTGGAAAATCTACTTGAATAGTTTCCATTTCTGTGTTATGATATGTTCTCATCTTAAGCAATAGTTTTAAAATTATTGAAAGAAAGCTTTTGGGAATTTATGTTTTTCCTTCACTCTCTTTTAGTACTATTTCTAAAACCATGGTCTTGTTTTTGTTTTTTTAAAAATTGGAAAATAATTGCTTTACACTCTTGTACCAGCTTTTGAGGTACACCAAAGGGAATCAGCTGTATTTGTACACATATCCCCATATACCCTCCCTCCCACGACTCCCTCCCACTCTCACTGTCCTGGCCCCCTAAGGCATCACCCATCATCAAGTTGATCTCACTTTGTTATACAGCAACTCCCCACTAGCTATCTATTTTAGAGTTGGTAGTGTATATATGTCTATGCTACTCTCTTTGTCCCAGCTTCCCCTTTGCCCCCTGTCCCCCAACCCTGTGTCCTCCAGTCCATTCTTTGCATCTGCATCCTTATTCTTCCCCTGTCACTGGGTTCATCAGTACCAATTTTTTTTTTTATATTCTGTATATATGAGTTAGCATACAATATTTGTTTTTCTCTTTCTGGCTTACTTCACTCTGTATGACAGACACTAGGTCTATCCACCTCATTACATATAGCTCCATTTCATTCCTTTTTATGGCTGAATAATATTCCATTGTGTATATATGCTACATTTTCTTTATCCATTCATTTGTTGATGGGCATTTAGGTTGCTTCCATGTCCTGGCTATTGTAAATAGTGCTGCAATGAACATTACGGTGCATGTTTCCTTTTAGATTATGGTTTTCTCTGGTTATATACCCAGTAGTGAGATTACTGGATCATATGGTAGTTCTATTTGTAGTTTTTTAAGGAACCTCCAAACTGTTTTCCATAGTGGCTGTACCACCTTACATTCCCACCAACAGTGCAGGACAGTTCCCTTTTCTCCACACCCTCTCCAGCATTTATTGTTTCTAGATTTTTTGAGGATGGCCATTCTGACTGGTGTGAGGTGATATCTCATTATGGCTTTGAATTGCATTTCTCTAATGATCAGTAATGTTGAGCAACTTTTCATGTATTTGTTGGCCATCTGTATGTCTTCTTTGGAGAAATGTCTATTTAGGTCTTCCACCCATTTGTGGATTGGGTTATTTGATTTTTGATTTTGAGCTGCATGAGCTGCTTGTACATTTTGGAGATTAATCCTCTGTCCGTTGCTTCTTTGGAAAGTATTTTCTCCCACTCTGAGGGTTGTCTTCTAGTCTTGTTTATGGTTTCTTTCGCTGTGCAAAAGCTTTTAAGTTTCCTTAGGCCCCATTTGTTTATTCTTGATTTTATTTCCATTTTTCTAGGAGGTGGGTCAAAAAGGATCTTGCTTTGATGGATGTCATAGAGGGTTCTGCCTATGTTTTCCTCTAGGAGTTTTATAGTGTTTGTCCTTACATTTAGGTCTTTAATCCATTTTGAGTTTATTTTTGTGTATGGTATTAGGAAGTGTTCTAATTTCATTCTTTTACATGTTGCTGTCCAGTTTTCCCAGCACCACTTATTGAAGAGGCTGTCTTTTTTGCATTGTATGTTCTTGCATCCTTTGTCAAAGATAAGCTGCCCATGTGTGTTTGGGTTTACCTCTGTGTTCTCTATTCTGTTCCACTGATTGCGCAGAAATCCCTCGCATTCCTATACACTAACAATAAGAGAGCAGAAAGAGAAATTAAGGAAACTCTCCCATTTACCATTGCAACAAAAAGAATAAAATACCTAGGAATAAACCTGCCTAAGGAGGCAAAAGACCTGTGTGCAGAAAACTGTAAGACACTGATGAAAGAAATCAAAGATGATACAAACAGATGGAGAGACATACCATGTTCTTGGATTGGAAGAATCAACATAGTGAAAACGACTGTACTATCCAAAGCAATTTACAGATTCAACACAATCCCTATCAAATTACCAATGGCATTTTTCAAAGAACTAGAACAAGAAATCTTACGATTTGTATGGAAACACAAAAGACACCGAATAGCCAAAGCAATCTTGAGAAGGAAAGATGGAGTTGGTGGAATTAGACTTCCTGACTTCAAACTATACCACAGGGCCTCAGTGATCAAGACAGTATGGTACTGGCACAAAAATAGAAAGGAAGGTCAAAGCCATGATTTCTAAAGCCTGGATTCTCATGTACTCTCATCATAGGCTAGTGCCACTGCCACTGTAGATTAATGAGTTGACCTTGTTGATGTTCCTGCCTGTTGCAGGGAATTGAAAGCCCAGCTGAGAGCAATTGCAAGCAATATTACTGCCTTGGTGGGAGCGGTCAAGATTCACATTTCTGGTGAATTCACATGCTGGATATGTGTATGCTGAATGATAATCACAGAAACAGGACATTTCCAATCATCTTTAAAAATGGGAGAAAGTCATGAAGTTCTAAAAGTCTTTGTTTCCATGAAATCTACGAACAATGCAAATAAAGTGTATTTTGTGTTTGTGAGTATATATATATATGTGTGTGTATAAGTGTGTGTATATGCATGTGTGTATAATCTTGCTAAATGCTTGAGTAATGCTATCTTTAAGCTCCAAGAGAATACAATATATCCATGCATGAGCCCAATATTGTAAAGCTCCATTTACTCAGAATCCAAAATACCAAAATGGTGAAATAATCTGAATTTAATTTACAAGCATGTAGAACAATTGTTGCTGTGTATTCAGATACATTCTAAAATAAAACAAAGACTGCAATTCTAGTTTTAGTGATAAGCATTATGTTTTTATATTAAAATCCTCATTTTTATATAATGGTATTTAAAGAAAGTCAGTTAAACATCAGAGTTAATTACTTAGAATACTCCATTACTAATTTTTTTAAGCTCCATTTGTTGATTCCAGAGGGAATACATTGATATCATTTGATATCTTTTTTTTTCCAATCTTTATTGGAGTATAACAGCTTTAAACTGTTGTGCCAGTTTCTGCTGTACAACAAAGTGAATCAGCTGTATTTATACATATATCCCCATATCCCTTCCCTCTTGAGCCTCCCTGCCACCTTCCCTATCCCATCCCTCTAGGTCATCAGCAATCATCGAGTTGATCTCCCTGTGTTAGGCAGTTGCTTTCCACTAGCCGACTATTTTACTTTTGGTAGTGTATGAATGTCAGTACTACTCTTTCACTTTGTGCCAGCCTCTCCTCCCACCTCTTCCACCCTGTGTCCTCATGTCTGTTCTCTACATCTGTGTCTTTATTCTTCCTCTGCCACTGGGTTCATCAGTACCATTTTCTTAGATTCCATATATATGTGTTAGCATATGGTATTTGTTTTTCTCTTTCTGACTTAACTTCGCTCTGTATGGCAGACTCTAGGTCCATCCAGCTCACTACAAATAACTCAATTTCATTCCTTTTTATGGCTGAGTAATATTCCGTTGTATATATGTGCCACATCTTCTTTATCTATTCATCTGTCAATGGACATTTAGGTTGGTGCCATGTCCTGGTTATTGTAAATAATGCTGCAATGAACATTGTGGTACATGTATCTTTTTGAATTATGGTGTTCTCTGGGTATATGCCCAGGAGTGGGATTGCTGGGTCACATGGTAGTTATATTTTTAGTTTTTTAAGGAAACTCTATTCTGTTTTCTATAGTGGCTGTATCACTTTACAGTCCTACCAGCAGTGCAAAAGGGTTCCCTTTTTCTCCACAGTCTCTTCAACATTTATTTTTCTTAGATTTTTTGATAATGGCCATTCTGACTGGTGTGAGGTGATACCTCGTTGTGGTTTTGATTTGCATTTCTCTAATGATTAGTGACATTGAGCATATTTTCATGTGTTTGTTAGCCATCTGTATGTCTTCTTTGGAGAAATGTCTATTTAGGTGTTCCTCCCACTTTTGGATTGGGTTATTTGCTTTTTTGATATTGAGCTGCAAGAGCTGCTTGTATATTTACTTGAGGATACGGGTTGGGGGGTGAAGGGGAAGCTGAGATGAAGTGAGAGAGTAGCATTGGCATATATACACTACCAAATGTAAAATAGATGACTAGTGGGAAGCTCTTGCCTAACAGGGAGATCAACTCAATGATTGGTGATGACTTAGAGCAGTGGGATAAGGAGGTTTGGAAGGAGTTGCAGGAGGTAGGGGATATGGGGAATATGTATAAATATACCTGATTCACTTTGTTGTACAGCAGACTGGCACAACAGTGTAAAGCAATTATACTCCAATAAAGAGCTTAAAAAATGTAAATGGATTAAAATGTAAATGGATTAAATGCTCCAACCAAAAGACACAGACTGGCTGAAGAGATACAAAAACAAGACCCGTATATATGCTGTCTACAAAAGACCAACTTCAGACCTAGGGACACATACAGACTGAAAGTGAGGGGATGGAAAAAGATTCGATGCAAATGGAAGTCAAAGAAAGCTGGAGTAGCAATACTCATATCAGACAAATTAGACTTTAAAATAAAGACTTTTACAAGAGACAAGTAAGGACACTTAATGATCAAGGGATCAGTCCAAGAAGAAGGCAGAACAATTGTAATTATCTATGCACCCAACATAGGAGCACCTCAATACATAAGGCAAATGCTAACAGCCATACAAGGGGAAATCAACAGTAACACAATATTATTGGGGAACTTTAACACTCCACTTACAGCAATGGATAGATCATCTAGACAGAAAATGCATAGGAAATACAAGCCTTAAATGACCAGATAGCGTTAATTGATATTTATAGGACATTCCATTCAAAACCAGCAGAATACACTTTCTTTTAGAGTGGACTTGGAACATTCTCCAGGAAAGATCACATTTTGGTTCACAAATCAAGCCTCGGTGAATTTTAAAAAATTGAAATTGTATCAAGCATCTTTTCTCACCACAACACTATGAAACTAGATATCAATTATAGGAAAAAAAATTGTAAAAAAACACAAACACATGGAGGCTAAACAATACGCTATTAAACAAACAAAAGGTCACTGATATAATCAAACACAAAATCAAAAAATACCTAGAAAAAAATGAGAATGAAAACATCATGTCCCAAAACATATGGGATGCAGCAAAAACAGTTCTAAGAGTGAGGTTCATTGCAATACAATCCTACTTCAAGAAACAAGAAAAATCTTGAATAAATAACCTAACTTTATGCCTAAAACAATTAGAGAATGAAGAACAAAAAATCCCAAAGTTAGCAGAAGGAAAGAAATCATAAAGATCAGATCAGAAATAAAAAAGAAATGAAGGAAACATTAGCAAAGATCAAGAAAACTAAAAGCTGGTTCTTTGAGAAGATAAACAAAATTCATAAACCATTACCCAGACTCATCAGGAAAAAAAAGGGAGAAGACACAAATCAATAGAATTAGAAATGAATAAGGAGAAGTAACAAATGACACTACAGAAATACAAAGGATAATGAGAGACTAATACAAGCAACTATATGCCAATAAATGGACAACTTGAAGAAACGGATAAATTCTTGGAAAAGCACAACCTTCTAAGACTGAACCACAAAGAAATAGGAAATGTGAACAGACCAATCATAAACACTAAAATTGAAGCTGTGATTAAAATCTTCCAAAATACAAAAGCCCAGAGCCAGATGGCTTCACAGGTGAATTCTATCAAACATTTAGAGAAGAGCTAACACCTATCCTTCTCAAACTCTTCCAAAATAGAGCAGAAGGAGGAACACTCCAAAACTCATTTGGCAAGGTCACCATCACGTGGACACCAAAACCACACAAAGATGTCACAAAAAAAGAAAATTACAGGCCAATATCACTGATGAATATAGATGCAAAAATACTCAACAAATACTAGCAAACAGAATCAAACAGCACATTAAAAAGATCATACACCATGATCAAGTGGGGTTTATCCCTGGAATGCAAGGATTCTTCATTATATGCAAATCAATCAATGTGATACACCATATTAACAAATTGAAGGATAAAAACCATATGATAATCGCAATAGACGCAGAAAAAACTTTTGACAAAATTCAACATCCATTTATGACAAAAACTCACCAGAAACTGGTCATAGAAGGAAACTACCTCAACTTGATATATCCATATATGAAAAACCCACAGCCAACATCAATCTCAATGGGAAAAAAACTGAAAGAATTTCCTCTAAGAATGGGAACAAGTCAAAGGTGCTCATTCTCTCCTCTATTATTCAACATAGTTTTGGAAGTTTTAGCTACAACAATCAGAGAAGAAAAAGAAATAAATGGAATCCAAATTGGAAAAGAAGTAAAATTGTCAGTCTTTGTGAATGCCATGATATTATACAAAGAAAATTCTAAAGATGCTACCAGAAAACTGCTAGTGCTAATTGATAAATTTAGTAAAGTAGCAGGATACAAAATTAATGCTCAGAAATGTCTTGCATTCCTATACACTAACAATGAAAAATCAGAAATAGTAATTAAGGAAACACTCCCCCTTACCATTGAAACAAAAAGAATAAAATACCTAGGAATAAATCTACCTAATGAGGCAAAAGAACTTTATACAGAAAAATATGACATTGATGAAAGAAATAAAAATTGATAGAAATAGATGGAAAGATATATGATGTTCTTGGATTGGAAGAATCAACATTGTGAAAATGACTATACTACCCAAAACAATCTACAGATTCAATGCAATCCCTATCAAATTACCAATGTCATTTTTCACAAAACTAGAACAAGAAATTTTATGATTTGTATGGAAATACAAATGACCCTGAATAGCCAAAGCAATCTTGAGAAGGAAAGATAGAGATGGAGGAATCAGGCTCCCTGACTTCAGACTATACTACAAGGCTACTGTGATCAAGACAGTATGGTACTGGCATTGGCACAAAACCAGAAATATAGATCAATGGAACAGGGTAGAGAGCCCGGAGATAAACCCACACACATATTATCAACTTATCTTTGTCAAGAGAGGCAAGAATATACAATGGAAAAAAGACAGCCTCTTCAATAAGTGGTGCTGGGATAATTGGACAGCTGGATGTAAAAGAATGAAATTAGAACACTTCCTAACACCGTACACAAAAATAAACTCAAAATGGATTAAAAATCTAAATGTAAGTCCAGACCCTATAAAACTTTTAGAGGAAAACATGCAGAACACTCTATGACATAAGTCAAAGCAAGAACCCTTTTGACCCACCTCCTTGAATACTGGAAATAAAATCAAGAATTAGCAAATGGTACCTAATGAAACTTAAAAGCTTTTGCAAAGCAAAAGAAACCATAAACAAGACAAGAAGACAACCCTCAGAATGGGAGAAAATATTTGCCAACAAAGAAACTGAGAAAGGATTAATCTCCAAAATACACAAGCAGTTAATGCAGCTCAATATCAAAAAAACAAAAACAAAAACACACAGCCCAATCAAAAAATGGACAGAAGACTTAAATAGACATTTCTCCAAAGAAGACATACAGATGGCTAACAAACCCATGAAAAGATGCTCAATATCACTAACGATTAGAGAAATTCAAATTAAAGCCACACTCTCACACTGGTCAGAATGGTCATCACCAAGAAATCTACAAACAATAAATACTGGACAGGGTGTGGAGAAAAGGGAACCCTCCTTCCCTGTTGGTAAGAATGTAAATTGGTACAGCCACTATGGAAAACAGTATGGAGTTTCCTTAAAAAACTAAAAATAGAACTACCATATGACCCAGCAATCCCACTACTGTGCATATACCCTGAGAAACCATAATTCGAAAATATACATGTACCACAATGTTCATTGCAGCACTATTTATAGTAGCCATGACAAGGAAGCATCCTAAATGTCCATCAACAGGTAAATGGATAAAGAAGATGTGGCACATATATACAATGGAATATTACTCAGCCATAAAAAGGAATGAAATTGAGTTATTTGTAGTGAGGTGGCTGGACCTAGAGTCTGTCATACAGAGTGAAGTAAGCCAGAGAGAGAAAAACAAATACTATATGCTAATGCATATATATGCATATATAATCTTAAAAAATGGTACTGATGAACCCAGTGGCAGGGCAAGAGTAAAGATGCAGATGTAGAGAATGGGCTTGAGGACATGGGTTGGGGGAGGGGAAGCTGGGACAATGTGAGAGAGTAGCATTGACATATATACACTACCAAATGTAAAATAGATGGCTAGTGGGAAGCTGCTGCATAACATAGGGAGATGAACTTGATAATTGGTGATGACATAGAGGGATTGGTTAGGGAGGTTGTTAGGGAGGCTCAAGAGGGAGGGGATATGGGGATATATGTATAAATACAGCTGATTCCCTTTGTTGTACAGCAGAACCTGGCACAACATTGCAAAGCAATTATATTCCAATAAAGATCTGAAAAAAAAGATCAAACCAAAAGAAAAAAATATATATATAAGAGCAAATAAAAATTACTGAAAGTCCTCATGCTCAATAAAAACCACTGTAAATGTTAAAAAATGAATATATTTCAATAAAAAATTATTTAAAATATTCACTGAGACTTGTTTTATGTCCCAGAATATGGTCTATCTTGGTCAACATCCATGTGCATTTGGAAAGAATGTTTATATAATACAGCTATTGGGTGGAATATATTATAAATGTCAATAGAGTCAAATTGGTTGATAGTGTTATTTACCATATCCTCGTTGATTTTCTATCTACTTGTTCTATCAATTACCAGAGATAGTTACTGAAATTTTTGACTATAATTATGGATCTATTTCTCTTTCCTGTTCTATCAGTTTCTGCTTCATATATTTGGTACCTGTTAATAGGTATATAAATGTTTAGGATTGTTGTGTCCTATTTATGGATTGATAACTTTAATATTATGAAATTACCTTCTTTATCCTTGGTAATATCCATTGTTCTGAAATCCTCTTTGGCTGACACTAATATAGCCACTTCAGCTTTCTTTTGATTAATGTCAGCATGTCTATCCTTTCCCATCTGTTATGCGTTGAAATGTGTTCTCCCAAAAAGATAGGGTCTTTACAGAGTTAAAATGAGTTCCACCATGGTGTATATCCTTATAAAAAAGAGAATTTGGGGCACAGAGATAGCTATACACTGAGGGAAGATGATGTGAAGACACAGACACAGGCAGAATGCCACATGAAGGTGAAAGCAGAGATTGGTCTGTTGGAGCTGTAAGCTAGGGAATGCCAAAGATTTCCAGCCACCATAAGAAAGTAGGAGAAGGCATACAAGGAGTCTTCCCAGAGTCTCAGAGGGAGCATGATCCTGCTAACACCTTACTTACAGACTTTTTGCCTCCAGAACTATGAGATAATAAAGCTGTTGTTTTAAGTCAACCAAATTTTGGTACTTTGTATAGAAGCTTCAGCAAACTAATATACATCCTGTTACATTTAATGTATTGTGTATTTATATTTACAGTGGATTCCAATTAGGCAGCATATAGTTAGATTTTGCTTTATTTATCCAATATGACAATCTCTGTCTTTTAATTAGAGTATTTAGACCATTGCATTTAAGGCAATTAGTGATATGTGTGAGGTTAAGTCTGTCATGTTGCTATGTGTTTTTTATTTGTCTCATGTGTTCTTTGTTTCACTTCTTTTTCTGATTTATTTTGGATTACTTGAATATTTTAATTGTTTAATCAACTCTTTTGTTGCCTTATTATATGCTACTCTTTGTTTTATTATTTTAGTGGTAGTTTTAGGTTATATAGTTTAGGCCTTTTCTTTTTAAACACTTACACTACAGTGTTAACTCGATGAAGATGTATATAACCAAACAGCAGAATAGAGGTGATTTTTAGGATAACATCATTATCTGTGTTGATGAAATCATGACTTAGACTTAAACTTGTTATTGTTCCATAGTTAAAGTTAAGGGATGCATATATTGTGTTTATTTAATGTCATTGTCAGTAGGCAAAACCTCTTATAACCAGTTGTTCTTGTTTCTGTGATATTAAACAGCCAAATGGATCTAATACATTTTTTTTTGAGAGAGAGAGAGTGTGTGTGTTTTCCCTTTGTTAACTTGATGTCACATGGGCCAGGGATGCCCAGACGTTTATATTTCATGTAGAGTTGTCAACTTTTAATTTTTCCTTGTTTAATATTTATTTATTTACTTATTTAGGCTGCATGGGTCTTAGTTGGATCTTTGTTGAGGCATGCAGGATCTTTCGTTGCAGTGTGAGGGCCTCTCTCTAGTTGTGGTGTGTGGTTTTCTCTTCTCCAGTTGTGGCACGCAGGTTCCAGGGTGTGTAGGCTCTGTAGTTTGTGGCACGTGGGCTCTCTAGTTGAGGTGCATGAGCTCAATAGTTGTGGCACGTGGGCTTAGTTGCCCTGTGGCATGTGGGATCTTAGTTCCCTGACCAGGAATCGAACCTGCATCCCCTGCATTGGAAGGCCGATTCTTTACCACTCGACCACCACTCATTTTTTTTTCTCTGTACCAAAAATATAAATTTATATATAATCATGTGACCCTTGAATATGTCATTTAGAGAACAAATCATATAATTGAGTTCATTCTTCCCTATTTTAAAAAATGCATTTATTCAATTTGGTGGGATTGCCTGGGAGCACAAGTTTTATATTTCAGAGAGATTATCATTGTGTCTTTGAACATGTCCTTGGCAGAATCAGAGAAGTGAAATCATGTTTTCCTCTCTGGTCCTTGTCAGTATATCTATCTCTCCATCTTCATTCTGCCCTCTGCCTTGTGTGAGAGGAGGCAGTCTTTTATCCATATGGTGAAGTTTCAAAGGCAATGGAAAGTCCAAATGAGGATACATTGGGCACTTGGTGAATGAGGGAGGATTTCAAAAATATAGAGAAAGGAATTAAAGAATGTAAATTTGACTTGATTTTAATGTTAGCTAGAATGTGCTTTGCTCAAGTATAATTTAGAAACTATGGTTAATATTGAACTGATCCTAGACTTAGACTGCTTAATAGAATTAAATCAAGTACAATGTACTTTGTACCTTCAATATCTGCATTAATTGTTTAAAGCTTTTCTGGATTTGAAGGGTAAAAACGATCAACTAGCTAGCTTTTTGATTTTGATTTTCACAGTTGGTTGCCATGGCTAGATTCAAAACAATATTCCAAGACATTTGAGAAAGACACTCAGAGTCTCTAGAATAGGATAGAGTTGTAGTTCTTAGAATTTGGGTGGGAGTAAGACACAAAATCAGAAGCTTGTATACATGATTTCTGGGCTCAAATGGAGATTTCAACTTTTTTTTCTAAAATATGTGCAACATTTAGCTTTCTGTAGTAAAAGTCATTATTTTATGGCCTTTCAAAAGAGCACTGCTTTTTAAAGCTTTCTTTGGCACTAAAAGTATATAAAAAAGCAGTTAATGAATGTCAGCAACATAAAATTTTGCAAACTAGAAAGGCAGTAAAAATAAGTACTGAGTTTTCAGCTGTCAAAAAATACATAACATCTGAAGCTGAATTTTGACAATTATCTTGGCAGCAGTCTGTTACATGTATATATATAAACATTGATCTCTTTCAAAATTCAAAAATGACATTTCTGTATAGCAGTTAGGTAAATCACTAAAATAATTTTATGCACACATACCCACACACTCAATCACATATACACGAAGATCTCTTTTAATCAGTTATTTTGACTTTCTCTCTGTATTTAACAGGTATTTCTCTAGTCTGGAAGAATGAACAGATAAATAGTACATTATTTCAAATTATGATGTTAGGGATAAACATCCATGACTGTTATATTAGCCTGTGTCACTTCCATTGCTGGGATATAAAGACAAGCCCATAGAGAAGTTAGAAAAGATGATAAGGGCCACTGAAATTAAAGTCAGAAAAATAAGTAAATCCAAAGGAGAAGCTATCCAATGGAATTTGCAGGATGTGCTATTTAGGATGAGTTGACAAGGGACAAGCAGTTTGCACTGAAATTGAAATATTTCTTTTTGAGTAGGTCACTGCTTGGTATAATGTTATTTCTATGTATGGGCTATTTAGCCACATTCTTATATTGCCTGAAGCAAGGAGTCATTTAGTGCTTTGAAGTAGGGATATCCCTTTCCAATGGCCTGAAAGATTTCTGCACTCTGTGAAAACAGTTTAGTCTGTAAAAATACCCACACTATTAATAGTCACAGTATTAATACAACAGTATAATACCATGCTAAGTCCTTTGTACGTATTATATCCTTTAATTCTGGCAATAACCTTTAGAAATACACTTGATTTTCATTACTCATGGTAGTTATGTTCTGTAAAGTCACTGCGAAAACTGAATTAGTGAGTAGTGACTTACTGTGCCTAGGCAAAATATGAGGTTAGATTCCTGGTCACAAAATTTTCCTCAGTTAATCAATGCATAACCTTGTTTTATCTGTGTTTCTGTTTAAAGACTCTTTATTTAGTATATATTATTGATTCATTAACATTGATCTCATGGCCGGCAGCATTACAACTCATGTCTGAATGAAGTTTTTCTAACATAGTATTTTCTCCCTAATTATTACATATTCAAGACTTCTCATGCTTAAGAAAACTAGACATCACTTCGGCACTATACTTTGGGGGCATTTTAAATAGCCAAATCACCAGAAGAAAAAGCACACAAATGTGAAAAATGTAGCACTAAATAGACCATGAAAAAGACACTTGCTTACATGATGAAAATTGAAATGAAAAGGTACATCATTGCCTTGTTGAAGCTTAGCCGGTAGTACGTGCATCATCAGGTGAGTCAAATTTTTCACCGCACTTCACATTTCCACAAATGACCAGAAAAATACTATGTGTCTTGATTTTGGGGTTACAAATACATTTTAATGAGTAGATGAATTTGCAAATATGGAATCTATGAATAATGAGGATCAATTTTTTTATTGGAATATAATTGCTTTACACGCTTGTACCAGTTTTTGAGGTACACCAAGGTCAATCATCTGTATTTATACACATAACCCCATATCCCCTCCCTCCTTCGACTCCCCCCCTCCCTCCCCATCCCAGTCTTCCAAGGCATCATCCATCATCAAGCTGAACAATGAGGATCAATTTTAGATACAAATTATTACCGTGAGGAAGCAAAGGCTCAGAGAGGATGAATAACTTGTCTATGGTCCACTGCTAGTGGGTGATGGAGCTGAGTATTCAGGCCTAAGTTTAACTCCAAAGTTTATGCTCCTAAACACCTAATACCAATTATTGTTCATATCACTCAAAGATCAAAATAGCAGTAATGTGTATAAGTGGGCTTCTAGAGATTGCCTCCTGAACTGTGTGTGGGTTACACTTAACATGTTTGCAAAACTTCTTCATAGGGGCTTCCTAGGTGGCGCAGTGGTTAAGAATCCACCTGCCAATACAGCGGACATAGGTTCGATCCCTGCTCCAGGAAGATTCCCACATGCCACGGAGCAACTAAGCCCGTGCGCCACAAAAAAAAAAAAAAAAACTTCTTCATAGATTACATTATTACCAAAACTAGAGCTCATGGCATTATAGGTGTTAAAGCAGGCAGGTAGCTAGATATGAGCAGAGAAAGGGGGTATGGCCCAAATGTCAGGAAACCACACATCCTGTAAACAGCAGGTGTCCTTGGGCAGACCAAGAAAAGCAGGAACCTCCAGACTGACAGGAAACCACATATTTTGGGGTGATAAGTTACCTGGAGGCATACAAAGAAAGATGGGAAAAGGCGGGAATCTGCAGCGTCTGAATGTAACTTTTTTCTCATTATGCTCTCATTTCAATACAATTAGCCTTGCAGATAAGAAGTACCCATCATGCACCGATGCTATGACACTTCTGATCTAAGCTAAATAAGGACAAAAATCCGTCCTCCCCTTGGGTAGATGGAGCTGGGATGAACATCATGGAATATGGCCCTCAAACCCCTTCCTCCCCAATGAATATTCCACCCCGTTCATTTCTATGCCCCATATAACAGGTTTGCTAAAGAAACCCAGGGAAGCTACTCACCTGAGACTCACTGCTCTACCCTTGAGAGCGTACTATTGCTCAAATAAATCCTTACTTTACTTTCTTGACCTCTGTGTCTTGTCTCTGGATTCTTTCTGCAACAAGACAAGAAACTACCCTCCAGTATCATAGACAGGGTATATTAGTGATTGATAGAGCATAAACTAGAAGAGGGTAACAAGTAGTGTGGCATAAGAAACTGGCATGGATCAGATAGAAGGATAAATACTTGGGCACACTTGTCTAGGAATGGTTAGCAATCTTGAAGACACATTGAGGATCGCTGTTTAAAAATATTGGTGCCCAAGCTTCACTCTTGGAGCTGACTCAGTTGATCTGGGGTGAAATCCATGCTCTTTTGCTTTTCCAAAGCTCCACAAGGCCTTATGATGTATTGCCAAGTGTTGATCTAGAGTAGTCAAGGTCTTTGAATGTCTGTTAGTCCAGTTGAGAGCAAATACTTGTACCACTCAATGGGCATGTTTTCATATTGCAAGCCATGTGCTCTTTGATGTCTGTGATTCACTTCTGTAATCACTCCCACCAAGCTTCATATAATTTTTTCCTCCAATTTCATTGAGATATAATTGACATACAGCACTGTATAAGCTTAAGGTGTACAGCATAAAAAATTGATTTACATATATCATGAAGTGAATATCACAATAAATATTCATCATCTTATATACATACAAAATTAAAGAAATATAGAAAAAATATTTTATTGTGATAAGAACACTTGGGATTTGCTCTCTTAACAACTTCCATGTATAACATACAGCAGTGTTAATTATATTTATCAAGTTGTACATTACAGAAGTGTACAATAAATGTATATTTATCAAGTTGTACATTATTTATTTATCTTGTAACTGGAAGTTTGTACCTTTTGACTGTCTCCATCCAATTTGACTGTCTTCCCTCACCCCACACCTCTGGCACCTGCAAATCTGATCTCTTTTTCTATTGATTTGTTTTTGAAGTATAATTGACCTACAACATTGTTAATTGCTATTACTGAATATAGTGATAGTGTTTCTACACATTTCAAAATGGTCACCATGATAAGTCTAGTTACAATGTGTTACCATACAAAGATATTACATAGTTATTGACTATATTCCCCACAGTGTACATTTCATACCTTTGACTCATTTATTTTGCAACTGGAAGTTTGTACTTCTTAATCTCCCTCACCTATTTTTCTCCTCCTCCCACCCTCCTACCCTCTGACAATCACCTGTTTCTTCTCTGTATCTATAACTCTATTTCTATTTTGTTGTGTTTGTTCATTTGTTTTTTAGATTCCATGTATAAGTGAAATTATACAATATCTGTCTTTCTCTATCTGACTTGTCTCACATAGCATAGTACCCTCTAGGTCCATCCTAGTTGTCGCAGATGGCAAAATTTCATTCTTTTTTATGGCTGAGTAATATTCCATTATATATATAGCACATCCTTATCCATTCATCCATTGATAGGCATGTAGGTTGCTTCCATATCTTGGCTATTATAAATCATGCTATGATGAATACAAGGGTACGTATATCTTTTCTAATTAGTGTTTTTGTTTTCTTCTGATAAAAACCCAGGAATGGAATTATTGCATCATATGGTAGTTCTATTTTTAAATTGTTGAGGAATCTCCATGCTGTTTCCCATAGTGGCAGCAGCAATTTACACTCCCACCAATGGTGCACAAGAGTTCCCTTTTCTCCACATCCTCCCCAACAATTTTTATTTGTTGTCTTTTTGTTCTCTCAGTTTGCTCTGATTTCATGCCATGTTTTGAGCTACTCCATGAAGGGACCCATATATTAAGAAACTGAAAGAGGCCTTTGGCCAACTGCCAGAGAGGAACTTAGGCCCTCAGTCCAGGGACTCTGAAAGAACTGATTTCTGCCAATAATCACATGAGTGAATTTGGCAGCAGACCCCCCAACAAACCCCAGTCCAGTCTGGAGATAACTTCAGTCCCTGCCAATAATTTGATTTGCAGCTTTGTGAGAGACCCCGAGGCAGAGGACCCACCTAAGTCTTGTCTGGATTCCGGACCCACAGAAACTGAGAGATATTAAATATTTGTTTTGAGTCACTACATTTTGGGAATTTTTTTTTAATGTAGCAAGAGATAACTAGTACATAGTTCTACCATGATACAAATTTTATGTTTTAGTAAAATAAGGAAGAAGTCAATTTAAAGTGTTTGACAGTGCCACAGAACTAAACATAGTGTTATTTATAAATTCTACAGACTCCTAAAGCACCTCCAAGTATCTTTTGAACAGCTGTCAGTGTTTGAATCATTTATTTCCTGGGCATGATCTTGTATTGAAAAAAAAAAAAAAAAGCTTAGCCTTTTATTTTCTCAAAAGGCAGCACAATTTTAATTTATTGATGTGAGATTAAAAACTAAGGAATTGAATATTTTCACATTTCAAACTGAACATACTATTTTGATACATGAATATATTTGATAATTTCATAGTTCTTGTGCACCTAAGAGATTACATTTGTACATTCTTAATTAATTTTTTGTATCACCACCCCATAAGAGAAAAAGCTTTCTTACTTTATCTTAATCTAATATTATACACAGCTGTTAAGGGCACCATTCTATAGGCTTTGACCATTAGCAAATACGTTGTTATCAATGTGATGCCTGTATGTTTATATTTTGGTTAGAAATAGATTTACTTTTATCATTTTATTATCATAAGTAACTTGGAGTACAGAATATGCTTATCCCAATAAAACCCAGTACATGAAAGGTTTTTAAATGCTCACAATAAAGAGAAATGTGTAAAAATCTTCAACTACTGCTTTAGCTATCATTTTAGACTAGTCTTTTGAAAAGAACTGTTAATAAGTAGTAAAATGAATGGAATTGTATTTCACCATTTTTTGTCCTCCCTCTTAACCTGTGGTGGAGTTAATGATAAGAAGGCAAATGATCATAAGGGCGCAAACCAGGAGGAATATTATTAAGGATTGATAAATATTAATCTGAATAACCCTATCTTGAATAATCAAGAATTTTCTGAGTTTGGATTGAGCTGCTTTTTCCACTTAGAGTACAGTTATCAGTGATGATTTATATCAGAGTTTGCACTCCAATGCTTTTAAAATCATTTTCAATCTACCCAACCATTGTGCTTTCCCTGAACTAACTATGAATGCTGTCAAAGTCAATTTGAAAGCATTTCTTAAAAGCCTGGTGGTTTGCTGTTCTGTTATGCATAATTTGCATTTGGCAACCATTACCTTCATATCATTAATATACTGTGTCCTAAAAAGAAAAAAAAAAGAATGACTATGTCTTACTGTATTTCTTTTTCTATGAGGGTGAGTCAAAAATTATCTGCACTCTGGCTGTAGAATTTATTTTAATTAACTTTTAGAAAAGACAAATACATCATTTTTCAACATAATCTCCTTGCTTTTTCATGCACTTCGTCCATCTGTCAACAAGCTTTTGTAGTCCCTCATTAAAAATGCTTTAGGCTGAGCTGCGAGCCACGAATGCACCACTGTCTTCATGTCCTCACCAGAAGTGAACCTTTGTCCTCGTAGGGCTGCTTTCAAGGGTCCAAACAGGTGAAAGTCTGATGGAGCAAGATCAGGACTATAGGGAGGATGCTTTAACACCTCAAAACCGAGTAATCCACGACAGACTTAGGTTTCAAAAAGTTTGTGTGAGATGGGTACCGAAACAAATCACGGAAGAGCATAAACAGAAGCGTTTGGGATCTGCAAACAAAATTTGGACCAATACTCTAAGGAAGGTGAAGATTTCTTAAAGAGAATCATTACAGGTGATGAGACATGGATTGATCACTATGAGCCTGAGAGTAAATGGCAGGGTATAGGATGGAAACACCCTCAATCGCCAACCAAGAAAAAGTTCAAAAGTCAACCATCAGCTGGAAAATTGATGCTTACAGTTTTCTGGGATTCTCAAGGGTCAGTATTGGAACATTATCAGGAAAAAGGTTCACCAATCAACAGTGCTTGTTACGGTGAGATGCTTATTGAAGAACTGAGGTCTAAACTTTGGATTAAATGCAGAGGACTGCTATTCAAGGGCGTTGTGATCTTGCATGACAATGCACATCCACATACTTCTGCCCACACTGTCGACACTTCACAAAAACTTCATTTTGAGGTGTTAAAACATCCTTCCTATAGTCCCTGAAAGCAGCCCTACGAGGACCAAGATTCACTTCTGATGAGGACGTGAAGACAGAGGTGCATTTGTGGCTCGCAGCTCAGCCTAAAACATTTTTTAATGAGGGAATATGAAAGCTTGTTGACATATGGATGAAGTGTATGAAAAAGCAAGGAGATTATGTTGAAAAATGATATATTTGTCTTTTCTAAAAGTTAATTAAAATAAATTCTACAGCCAGAGTGCAGATAATTTTTGACTCACCCTCATATATGTTTTGAATCTCATTTGTTCTTGCGAGATACTATAATATGAGGATGAGAAACTATGGGATTCAGGAAGAGACTTTTTATGTATTTAGATTAATCATCTTGAGCCCAAGTCCATAGCTGCAACAGAGTAAATTTTCTTCAAGAAGGACTGGCTCATTAATAAACCATCCAAATGACTGGCACCTATAACTTTCTTGTTCAATTTTGAGCACATAAAAAGTCCTAAGATGATACTACTTGGAGAATGACCCTTAGTAAGTAAATAATTCAGATCTTTGACATTGGCATTGTACTGCGGAATTTTCTTAATATTTCCCTGAGTTTCTCTCAGCATCATATCATTTACCTTACCTTCGGGAATTCATGTCAGTCAATTCCATATTCATGTAACAGGTAAAATTTGAAACGTTCTATGTGACCTACCATCAGCCACATGAATTCAATATAGTGCTACAGAAAAGGATGTGGAAGAAGATAGCTGATGGGGAAATTATTCATCTAATATCTTAAATTTCTGGGATCCCTTAATTCCACTCCTTTCCCTCATTCCTCACCCACCTTAGTGCAACCTTAAAGATAAGCATACCAGAAAAATACCCATTTCACCATTGAGTACAAAAAGGAGTACTCAAGTACATATAGTAGTCATGCTCTTAACTCCTTGTACCAGAAACTGGATTTTCCATTTTACAGTGCAGTGTTTCTCAACTTTTTTTTTCATTCTGTCTCCCTTATACATTTTTTTTTCATAATTACCACCCTTCATGAAATTTTAATACCATAGATGTACTGTATATCTGATTATGGGCTCTGGCCCTTTGGAGGGCCAAAAACCCTTGAGATATCAAAGATTTTTTCCCCCCAAGAGCTGATTTTTGCCCCTTTTAGGAATACATCACCCCTGCTGATAATGTATGTTAAAGTGTCTTTCATGTATCAGTCAGTGTGGTAGACCCTTGTACCCTGTAGTTACAGACATCCTGATACAGTCTTAATATTTCTGTAGCAAATGTTGTTTCCCATGCTATTCTTATTAAATATCATTAACCCACCCTTACCAACTCAAAGCATCACCCAAACCACCACAGATATGCCCAACTTGAATGGACTCATCATGAGTATGCATTCAATCATTTTGGTTACTTAAATTTGCTTATATCAGAGGCAGAGAATATTTTAAAATAAGTATATTTGCTGGAAAATGTAGAAAAACAGCTGAATGTTTTTAAAAATCCTAATTTATGTTATATCACCATGACCACAGTGCTTGTTATAAATGAATATGAAGTATTGTTGTCTTTATGCCCCCCTTAACAAATCTCTTTTAGAAGACTACCAAGCAGAAGAGCCCAGTATGATAACCAACCAGAACATTTCATGTTTGTTTTCCAGTATAGGCATTGGAGTGTCTTTCTTTCCGTTAAGCCAAAGTAGCTTAGAAGGTTATAAAATAATGTTCATGTCCAATGTCCATTATATTATTTCATACATAATGCTTGACTAGAAGGAAATACTTGAAATCTAAGAGAATCCAGGCTTGCAATGGTTTTCTGGAGTGCAATGCCTGAGTAAATAGTTGGCTAGGAATACACACATTGAAAGAATGAAAGCCAGAAATGACAGTTTAGCTATAGAAGTTTAATTAAATATTGTTTAAATGTATCTGGATCATTGTTTAACATTGCTTAGATGTATATATGAAGGAGAAATGATGTGCAAGATACTACATTTCTATTTAGGCTAGTAACTCTTAAAACATAGTATTATTCAAAGCTGTATAAATGAATATAAACTTGTATTACCTGGGATATAGTAAACTTTTTGTCTGATTTATTTTTTTTAACCAATTCAGAGTTTTTGTGAATAGAAACAAAGTTTAAAAGGAAGATACTCAACAGGTTGTGAAGGGCATTTTAAAAGGTTAATGTAAACTCTTCTGATCTAATAAATCAATCAACACATAGCTATAAAGTGTTGTTTTTAAGAATAGTTTTTTATTAAATTCCCTGGAGTTTTAAGATGAAATAAACTAAAATCACATTTCTTCTCTGGTCAAATTTTTCAAGTCTGTTACAGTAGGAGAGTAATTTTTACTTTTCAAAAATCCCTAGTAAATTAGTTCATATATCTGACAAGTGGGCAACTACCCATCATATTGGAAACTTTATGTTATATCAATATAGTTTCATTAGATTAATGGGAAAATCAAGAGATTATATGTCTATATATTTTATTGTTAGGTTAACTAATTGCTAAAATCATTAGAATTTTTTGTCATTTTGTCATTTAAAAAAGTCAGTGAGTTACTCTCTGAGGTATGCTTATAGGTTTGTACTTGTTCATATATATATGCATATATATGCATATGTATCTTTATTGAGGTATAATGTAGCACACAATACCTACACGTATATAAAGTGTGCAATATTATGTTTGACATATGTTTACACTCATGAGACCATAACTACAATCAATATAGTGAGTATATTTATCACTCCTACAGAAATATCCAGGTGCCCCTTTTTAATCCTTCCTTTCTGTCCCTCCATCTCTCATGCCCAGATAAACACAACTGCTTTCTGACACATAGATTGGTTTGCATATTTTAGAGTTTTTAATAAATGAATTCATACAGTATGTACTCTTTTTTACCTGCCTTATTTCACTCAGCAAAATGATTTTGAGATTCATCCATGTTGTTCTGTTTGTCAGTAATTCATTACCTTTTGTTGCTGAGTAATATCTATCATAGATATATATCAAAATGTATTTATCCACTGACCCTTGATGGACATAAGGGTTTTTGTTCCCAGTTTTAGGTTATTGCAAACAAATATGAATAAATACTTACAAGTATTTGTATGGACATAAGCTTTTAATCTTCTTAGTTGAATACCTCATTGTGGAATGGCTGGATATTATGGTAGATGAATCATTAACTCCTTAATAAACTGCTGAATTGTTTTCCAAAGTGGTTATATCATTTTACATTCCCAGCAACAGGGTTTGAGGAATCCAGTTGCACTACAGCTTCACTAACACTTGGTATAATGTCAGACATTCTTTTAATATTAGGCATCCTAATATGTGTATACAGTATCTCATTTAGGTATTGATGTATATTTGCTTTGTGATGAATGATGTTATTTTTTATGTGCCCGTTTGCCATCCATTTATTTTCCTTGCTAAAATGTCTTTTCAAATCTTTTGCTTATTTTACTTTGGGGCTGTTTGTTTTCTTAATTTGGAATTTTGTGGATTCTTTATATATTATAAATTCAAGTCCTTTATCAGGCATGATTTGCAAATATTTTCTCAAGTCTGTGGCCTGTCTTTTCATTCTCTTAACTGTCATTTGAAGAGTACGTGTTCTTAGTTCTGATGAAGTGCAATAAGTTTTTTTTTCCGCTTCTGGAGTATCCTTTTGGTGCCATCTTTAATATGTCTTTGCCTAACTTGGTTCAATTTTTTTTCTTTTTTCTTTACCTTTTAGAAGTTTTATAGCTTTAGGTTTTGCATTTTCTTCTATGATTCATTTTGACTTAAATTTTATATGTGGTTCAAGGTATGGATTAAAATTATTGAGTTTTTTTTGATATATTGATATGCAATTGTTCCAGCACCATTTAATAAAAAGACTGCTATTTCTCCACTGAATTCTGTTTGCAACTTTGAAAAAACTGTTTTCCATATATGTGTACATCTATTATATTTCTGGACTTTGGTTCCATTGATCCACTTGTCTATCTTTATGCTAAATCCACACTGTCTTTTTTAACCATAGCTTGATAATAATTTTTGAAATTTGGTTATACTTATATTCCAATTTTATTGCAATATTGGAACATATTTTATCTTTTAATATTGCTTCAGCTATTATTGGTGCTTTGTATTTCCATTATAGCTTTTAAAATTAGTTTGTCAATTTTTATAAAAAAAATTTGTTTTTATGCTGAAATTTTGTTTGGGATTTTTCATTGAATCTATAGATCAATTTAGGGAAGGCTGACATCTTGAAAATAATGATTATTCCCACCCAAGAGGAAGACATATCTTTCCTTTTATTCAAGTCTTCTGTAATCTCTCTCAGTATGTTTTGTAGTTTGTAGTGTACAGATTTTCAATTTTTTGTCAGGTTAACCCATAAGCATTTCATATTTTTGGATGCTGTTGCAAATGGTATTATTTTTAATGTCAATTCCCAATTATTTTTTGCTAGTATATATAGATTTAGTTGAGTTGTATATACTGATCTTGTATCATATACTATAACAGTGGTTAAACTCATCTGTTAGTTGTAGGAGCTTCTCTGTAGATCTCATTCAATTTTCTGTATAGACATTCTATAAATTATTGAGAGAGGGATATTGAAATATCTGACTATAACTATGGATTTTTCTAATTCTGTTGCAAGTTCTATAAGTTTTGCTTCATGTATTTTGAAGCTCTTTTATAGATACATGTGTTTAAAAGTATGTCCTCTTGGATGATATGACTCATCATTTGACATGACATGCTTTATCTCATAATATTCTTTGGTTTTCATTTTTAAATAGAAAATGACAAGCTGATTCTAAATTATTTGGAAATGCCAGTGACCTAGAATAGCCAAAACAGCTTTGACAAGTAACAAAGTTGGAAGGGTAACCCTAACTGATTTCAAGATTATTATAAAGCTAAACTTATCAAATCTGCTTTGTCTGTTGTTAATCTAGCCAGTCCAGTTTTCTTTTATTTAGTGTTAGCATGGTTCATCCATACCCATCCAATTCCTTTTAACCTATTTGTGCCTTTTTATTTAAAGTGGGTTTCTTGTAGACAGCACATAGTTAGGTCCTCCCTTTTTATCCAAACGGATATTATCTGACTTTCATTTGGGATGTTTAGACCATCTTTAGTGTGTTTATTATTATGATTGTATTTGAAACTCCCTTCTTGATATTTGTTTTTTGTTTTCTTGATAGTTCTTTGTTCACTTTCCACCTTTTTCCTAATTCCTATTCAGACTATTTTTTTAAAACATACAATTTAATGGTTTTGTATATTCACAGATACATGCAACTATCACCAAAGCCCATTTTAGAACCTTTCTGTTACCTCAAAGAGAAACCCCATACCCATTAGCTATTGTTCCCTGATCCTCATACTTCTCCTAGCCTTAATCTACTTTCTGTCTAAAGATTTGCTTACTCTAGACATTTCATATTGTAATCATATAATATGTTGTCTTTTATGACAGATTTATTTCACTCAGCATAGTGTTTTCTAGTCTCATCCATGTTGTAGCATGTATCCGAACTTCATTCCTTTTTATGGCTGAATAATAGTCTATTGAATGAACACAGTACATTTTGCTTATTCACTCATTAATTGATGGACATTTGGGTTGTTTCTACTTTTTGGCTGTTATGAATAATGCTGTTATAGACACATTCAGGTTTTTTGTGGACAGGTGTTTTTATTTTTCTTGGGTATATACCTAGAAGTGGAAATGCTGGGTCATATGGTAACTCTATGTTTACTCTTTGAGGAACTGCCAGACTGTTTTCAAAGTGGCTGAAACATTTTACATTCATGCCAGCAGTGCATGATGGTTCTAATTTCTCCATATGCTCATTAACACTATTATTATCTGATTTTTTATTACTGCCATCCTAGTGGATGTGAAATAAGATCTCATTATGTTTTTTTTCTCATTATGGTTTGATTTGCATTTCCCTGGTGATTAATTTTGCCAAACACAGGTTGAGTATTTTTTTTAGGATATTGTTTTTTCCTTATTTTTGCTTATTAGATACAATTATTTATTTTGTTACTTTAGCCGTTTCTGTAGGGTTTATACTATACATAAATAACTTACAGTTTAAGTGATATTATACAACTTCAGGTATATTATTATATCTTTGTCATACATTTTACTTTTCCCAAGTTATAAACCACATACTACACCACTGTAACTTTCATTTAAAGAGTATATTCTATTTGAATATAGTTAAATAATAAAAGTAGCCTTATATAGTCACCCATGTAGTTACCATTTCCACTGCTCTTCATATGATCTGTATTTTCCTGTGGTATTATTTTCCTTCTGCGCAAAGGCCTTCCTTTTACTTTACCTATAGCATGGATCTGCTGGTGGTGAACTCATTCACCTTTTTTCATGTCTGAAAAAGTCATTATTTTACCTTCATTTTTGAAAGGATTTTCTTTGGGCATAGCACTCCATACTGATAATATTTTTGTTTCAGCATTTTAATGATTTTGCTCCAATGTCTTTCTGTTCCCATTGTTTCCAACAATAAATTTTTCATTACCCTTCTACTTATTCCTTCTGTATATAGCAATTTGCTTGTCAGTTGCAGCTTGAAGATTTTCTCTTAACCACTAGTTTTGAGCAATATAATTATTATTTGCCTTGATGTAGTTTTCTCCATTTTTTTGTGTTCGTGGTTAGTTGAACTTAGATTCGGGGGTTATAGTTGTTATGGGCTGAATTGTGTCTCCCAAAGTCATATGTTGAAGCCCTAATCACCAGTATTTGGAGATAGGGCCCCTAAAGAAGTGATTAAGTTAAAATGAGGCTGTTAGAGTGGGCCTTAATCCAATCTGACTGGTGCCCTTATAAGAAGAGGAAATTTGGAGATACAAAGAGGCACCAGGGATTTGTGCCCACAGGAGGTAGACCGTGTGATGACATAGTGAGAAGGTGGGCATCTCCAGTCCAAGGAAAAAGGCCTCAGGAGAAACCAAGCCTGATCTTGGGCTTCTAACATCCATGATTGTGAGAAAATAAATTTCTGTTGTTTAAATCACCACATGTGTAGTATTTTGCTAAGATAGCTTGTGATGGTTAATTTTATGTGTCCTCTTGACTGGCCATGGGGTGCCCAGATTAAACATTATTTCTGGGTATATCTGTAAGGGTGTTTCTGGATGAGATAAGCTTTTGAATCAGTGGACTCAGCAAAGTAGATTGCCCTCCTCAATGTGGGTGAGCATCATTCAATTTCTTGAGGGCCTCAAAAGAACAAAAGATGGACATAGGAGAAATTCACCCCTTTTGTCTTGCCTTACTGTGTCAATTAGGACAGCTCATCTGATCGTCTACTGCCCTTGAACTGGGATTCACTCCATCGGTTCTCCTAATTTGAAGGCCTTCAGAATTAGACTGAATTGTACCACCAGCTTTTCTGGATCTCCAGCTTGCAAACAGCAGATTGTGGGACTTCTCAGTCTCCATAACTGTGTAAGCCTATTTCTTATAATAAACATCTCTCTCTCTCTCTCTTTCTCTCGATAAATAGATATAGAAATATCTCCTATTTGTTCTGTTTCTCTGGAGAAGCCTGACTAGGGCAGAATGTTATGGACTGAATGTTTGTATCCCACTAAAATGCACATGTTGAAATTAACTGTGTGTGTTGGTATTAGGACATGGGACCTTTGGGAGGTGATTAGATAGTGAGAGTGGAGCCCTCATGAATGGAATTAATACTCCTATAAAAGCGACCTCAGAGAGCTCTTTCACCCTTCCACCATGTGAAGACACAGCAAGAAGATGGCCATCTATGAACCAGGAAGAAGGCCCCACCAGATAGCAAATCTGCCACTGCCTTGATGTTGGACTTCCAGCTTCTAGAACTGAATAAATATTTGTTGTTTAAACCACTTAGTCTATGGTGTTTTTTGCTGTAACAGCCCAGAAAGACTAAAGACACAGCCATATTAAACTAATTCAATAATTATTAAATTTCCAAAATTTTCAGCTATTATATTTTCAATATTTGCTTTCTGCCCCCCATTTCTATCCTTTCTTTCAGGTATTCACTATGTCTATAACTATATATCTATATATCTGTATCTATATCTATATCTATCTATATCTGTGTCTTTCTTTGCTTGATGTTTTCCCATAGCTCACCGATGCTCTATTTCTTTAAAATCTTTTTACTTTTTGTGTTTCATCTTGGATAGTTTCTATTGTTATGCCTTCAAACTCACTAATCTTTCCTCTGCAATGTCTAATCTTTAATTAACCCCATCAGTGTATTTTTCATCTCACGTATTGTAATTTTCATCCTTAGAAGTTCAATTTGGGTGGTTTTTAAAATCTTCCTTGTCTCTAACTTTTTGAACTTATGGAATACAGGTATAATAACTGTTTTAATGTACTTTTAACCTAATTCCAAAATCTGTGTCAGCCTGTAGTCAGATTTTCAATTTTCTCCTCATTATAGAAGAAATTATATCTTCCAGTTCTTTGCTTGCCTTGTAATTTTTAATTGGATGCCAGACATTGTGATACTTGTTGGATGCTGGATTTTTTGGTTTCTGTAAATCTTCTAGAGGTTTGTTCTTGGTCACAGTTAAGTTTCTTGGGAGCGGTTTGATTATTTTGGGTCTTTCTGTTAAGATTTGTTGAGTGTGACTAGGACATTTAAGTCTATTTCCCAGTACTGAGACAACAACATTCTGGGTACTCTACCCAGTGCCCCATTAATGAAGAGGTTTCCCATTTGGCTGATAGGAATAGTCACTACTGTCAGCCTTATATGAAATACCAGATACCATTACCTCTAATTCTTTCTGATGGTTCTTTTCCTGGACATAGATCGTTTCTTCACACACATGTACTAATAATCATACACACATCTGCTGAATTATTGCAGGGACCCTATGAATATCTCCAGAGTTCTCCCTGTATTCCAACTCTTCTCTCTGGTCTGTTCAATGAACTCTAGCCACCTTGATCTCCTTTGTTCTCAACAATGTGTCCTCAAATCAGGGAGTCCACTGGACTCTGTCTGGGTTTCCCCTCTTTGTACTATGGATGGCCTGATAACACTTTCAAGGCAATAAGCTGATACTATTATCTCACCTCATCTCTTTCATGTCCCTCAAGGATCATTGTCCTTTGTTGCTTGATGTCCAGTGTCTTGAAAATCATTGTTTCATATATTTTGTCCAGCTTTTCTGTTGTTTCAGGTGGATGGGTAAACCTGGTTCCTGTTATTCCATCTTGGGTGAAGTATAAGTACTGATTTATATTTAATTTTCTTCTTGACTAAAAATAGAATGCTTAGATCTGTTCAGAAAACAGATTTTGAGGGAAAGTTAAAATAGCAATAAGATTATTTCAGCATATTAAATTTAATCTAATATTGATTTAAAATATTTTCTTCATTATAATTAAGCACATTTTCTTATAACCATAATCATCTGTATAAATTATGCATGCATATTCATCTAAATAAAACACATTGGAATGACAATATTTCAATTAAATAATTTAAAATATTATACTTTTCATATTTCTAGCTTTAGTAAATACCTTATAAATTAAAGATAATTAAGAAGTACAGTCTGCTTTTTAGAAACAGTTGAGATGTAAATCACAATAAGACAGACGTTTAAATTCTTTTTTAAATTTTATTACCTATGAATCTTCATTGTGTCTTCAGTGATGTGATTATGACTGAATTACATATGATTGAGGAACTTTGCTTATCTTAGTTGTTGCACTGGGTTATGATGGCCCACTGAGCAAAAGAACGAGTACTTTTTCATTTTTGGCATTTGTTGGCCTATGGAAAAACTGACTGAGCTTTGTGAAAAGCCAATCATATCAAACCAATTTAATTTCTGGCCACAAGAGACATCCACATAGACAAGTGAGAATGAATCATTCCATCTGCTTAAATTCATTCAGCACAATATTTTTTATTGAAATCCTGGAAAAATATGGCCAAAACATAGTTGTTTAGGAAATAGCTTACCCCTAAATAGGCCCAATAGGATAGAACAATGGGATAGCATCATTTTGGGGAGTAAGTTATAGACTTTTGAGTGTATCAAGTGGCATCACAAAGGTTCCCATCAGTTTATCAAGAAACTCATCCCATGGAGATCCAGGAAATGGATTTTTAAATTGCTATCTTATTTTCTTTGTCTTTGTTTTCCTCCCTAAATACGTCTGTTGGTTGGTCCTATCTGCTGCCAGTATCTAGGCAGAAAGTATACAAGTAGCTTCAGCCCCACCATGGAATAGAGCACAGGATCTAGTGGTCCAATCATGAGTATTGGGCCCTTCTGTGCCTTCCAACCTTCCTTTGCCATCTTCATCCTCTGAATATTTTATCTGTCAGAATCCATGAGGAGTGATACTTATTTGTGTAACCCCTAAACATCAGCACTTTTAGTCCACTCTTATTTTGGCCCAGTTTATAAAGCTAGCTACTTTCAGACTTGAACCTATAAGTTCTAGCCCGTTAGCTAAAATTCTAGTCTCCTCCTTGGTTTTGGGCTTTTTCTCCAGCTTGGCAGTGGGCCCAAATCCTACCAACTCTTTTGCAACTAGATCCTGTCCACAGGCCAGGGGTCTTTGTCTAAATTACAAATATCTCCCAAAGCCTAGACATAATTGCAATTTTGGTATGATATCTGACCGTCAATGAACAGAAGCAGCTTTTAAAGGGATGAAGAGAGAGGCGTGGTCTCTGAAAATAAGAAGGTAAATTTGTTTTCCCAACTTAATTCAGGTAATAACAAAAACACTACAATCTACTATTGATGATACTTACTAAAATATCTGTTATCTAAAAGCAATATATTCTTTAGGAACTGATGTAATACATATAATGTACATTAATCAGCTTTATGATGCACTTCAGCTATTCTGAATAAAAGTAACATATCTTTCCACTTTTGAAGATTTTGACACTT
The DNA here is from genome assembly GCF_030028045.1 of Hippopotamus amphibius kiboko. NCBI lineage: Eukaryota > Metazoa > Chordata > Mammalia > Artiodactyla > Hippopotamidae > Hippopotamus > Hippopotamus amphibius. Next base: position 54,230,116 of record NC_080203.1, on the reverse strand, counting down.
TTGAGTACTTACTGTGTGCCAGGTGTATTGCTAACTATTTTAAATGACTCATTTAGTCTTCACAAAATTATTTGTAATAAATACAATTATGCTTATGAAACTAAAGCACAGAAAAGGGTCACAGATGGCTAGTAAATAGGAGAACCAAGGTAGCCTAGCTCTAGAGCACATGCTATACCATTCTCTACCAACTATATCTACTAAGGAGTAAAAATCTATGACATCCATTTAAAGAATAGTCTTTTAAAAAAATACTTTATTGAAGTATAGTTGATTTACAATGTTGTGTTAATTTCTACTGTACAGCAAAGCCATCCACTTATACATATAAATACATACTTTTTCATATTCTTTTCCATTATGGTTTATCACAGGATATCAAATATAGTCCCCTGTGCTATGGAGTAGGCCCTTGTTTATCCATTCTATATATAATAGTTTGCATTTACTAACCCTAAACTCCTAATCTATCCCTCTACTATCCCACCTCTCCCTTGGCAACCACAAGTCTATTCTCTATGTCTATGATTCTGTTTCTATTTCATAGATAAGTTCGTTTGGGTCATATATTATTTTATTTTTATTTATTTATTTATTTATTGGCTGTGTTGGGTCTCTGTTGCTGCGCGGGCTTTCTCTACTTGCGGTGAGTAGGGGCTACTCTTAGTTGTGGTGTGTGGGCTTCTCATTGTGGTGGCTTCTCTTGTCGTGGAGCATGGGCTCTAGGCACACGGGCTTCAGTAGTTGTGGCATGTGGGCTCAATAGTTGTGGCTCGTAGGCTCTAGAGCACAGGTTCAGTAGTTGTGGCGCATGGGCTTAGTTGCTCCATGGCATGTGGTATCTTCCCAGACCAGGGCTCGAACCCATGTCCCCTGCATTGGCAGGCAGATTCTTAACCAATGCACCACCAGGGAAGTCCCAATTTGTGTCTTATTTTAGATTCCACATATAAGTGATATCATATGGTATTTGTGCTTCTCTTTCTGACTTACTTTAGTTAGTATGATAATCTCTAGGTCCATCCATGTTGTGGCAAATGGCGTTATTTCATTCTTTTTTATGGCTGAATAGTATTCCTATTATATATATATACACACACACACACCATATCTCCTTTATTCATCTGTCAATGGACATTTAGGTTGTTTCCATGTCTTGGCTATTGTAAATAATGCTGCAGTTAACAATGGGGTACTTGCATCTTTTCAGTTTAGAGTTTTTGTTTTTTCTGGATATATACCCCAGAGTGGGATTGTTGGATCATGTGGTAGCTCTATTTTTAGTTTTTTAAGGAATCTCCATACTGTTTTTCATAGTGGTTGCACCAATTTACATTCCCACCTACAGTGTAGGAGGGTTCCCTATTCTCCACTCTCTCTCCAGCATTTGTTATTTGTGTGCTTTTAATGATGGCTATAAATAATAGTCTTTGCATGTTTAAGTTGACATCCTAAAAGTTTATTTTAGTATAGTAACAACAATAATAACATTATCAAAAATATCACTTTTGATTTATGAGGCACTTACCATGTGTCAGACACTGTTAGGTACCATTATATATGTACTGCATGTAACTAACACAACAGTTCTACAAATATAGCTATTACTATTTTTATTCTATAGATAAAAATACAAAGTAAAATGACTAGCTCAAGATTACACCCCTAAATGAAGGCAGAGTTAGGCTTCAAATCTAGATCTGTGCATAATGAATGTAGGTTAATTTTGTGTTCTTTTCATTTTGAATGGTTGAGTGTTAACAATATAATAATATTTTATTCAGAATAGTATAATATATTATAAAGCTGATTAACATACATTTATACTATAGCCATACCTCAAGATAATAATGTGGGGTTTTTCTGTCTTTTTTTAAAGCATAAGTAGGTATGTTTTGAATACTACAAAATAGTGTTATGACCCAAAGAATGCAGATGTGATATTTGGCTTATGTGGTTTTAAAAATTCATACCAATAATATGTGTCTATGGGTTGACATTGATGACATCCATTTGAGGTAATAGGAGACAATCAGTGAAAATGAAAAGTATTCTACTTAAAATGTAACTGCCACTGTTGAATTGCTTGATTCTACATTTTAAAATGCATATGACTTTAAATGTTAAGTTTACTAAAAATGCTTTGAATGATCTCATTTTATCCTTGGCACTTTATAGGGGACTTGGCTAGAAATAGAATTTTTTTTTTTTTTAGAAATAGATTTTTTAATGAGAGAAGTAAGGACCTTTTGTCTTATCCCCAATCTTATTTTATCTTTTAATTTTTCTTAGGAGAGCTTAGCTAAAGAGTTCCTAAAACTCATCCACAAATGTGGCTAATGGTATGTTTTCCTATCTACAGAGGTCACCAAAATAGGGAACATATAGCCTTCTTTAATATTTGCTGAGCAGAGACTCTTACTATAGGCAAGTAACAATTTCAAAGGTTGGGAAAAGGGATGTTTTTTTCAGGAATGTGGTCTGCTAATAAAAATCAGCTTTGTGGTACTTCCAGCAGAAAATATGCTGAAAACAACAACTTTTGCCATCACCTAACACCTTTAAAATAGTTAGGATTCTCAGTCACTTCGTTTTAAAGGGAAAAATGAGACAAGCCTGGTGTGAAAAGAAGTTGGATATCCCATTATATATAATCCCTTGAGCTATTCATTCTTAACTCATGCAATTTAGTGAGATTTTGTTCAACAAGAACAAAAAATGATTTAAATCTAGCTTACTTTTGAGATGGCAGCACATCTACATAGCAAAACTAAGAAATTGTAAACGTCATTTCTCAGAAACTATGGTTTAAAAAGAAGTGCAGATGCTGTTAAAATGAGTTTGCTATTAACTTCCTGAGAGTGAACTATCAGTATTTGCCAATTTTACAGACATTTCATGACAATCCCACGCTACTCTGTTATTTTACTTACAAAAGCTACTATTTGCAATGATTGCTCTTTCAACTAAAAATGTTTGTATACCACTAACATTTTAAGGGCCTGCCCTCTTCTGTAATGTAGGAATACCCTGTCATGTTATGGTTTAGTAGTATCCCTTCTATTCCTGGATAGGCTGATTTCAGAACAGACATAGAAAAATAAAAAGTTAAAAATAAAAACAAAATTTCTGAGTTTCTTCAGACAAAAGATTATCTGTAATATTAAAAACTACAAGCTTCCATTGCCTTACAAATCTATGGGAAAATAAAAATTGCATTAAAGGAAAATGAGGATGAACCTAGGTCTTGAATGAGGGTACATAAAATTAGATGCATAAAGGATCTTAAATATAGGAAAATTAATAATTTTGTGCATAATAAACTTTCAACCTAAATGATGTTTTTATTGAAGAGAATATTGGAGCCACATTAGAGCATGAATCATTGTAATCTAGGATTTAGTATCCAAAAATTTACTGTGGCCCCTGTCCAAGGGAGTTTTTAAATTCTGAGGTGTGTTGATAAATATTTAACAACTAGCTCTCTCTCCAAAAAAATAAAAGCCCTGATGTGTTTCCATGGTATAAATACTTTCACCATGACTGATTTGAAACTACCAATGTCTTGTCATAGAAAACAGAGTTGGGAAGATGTGTGCAACTGAGCTCTCATGAGCTTATGTGAGACACCTCCAGTGCACTACTGGCTCCATTGTTTTTTTGTTTTGTTTTAACTGGAAGCATCAGAAGGATCCTGCCAGAACACAAGATTCCCTCTCATGTCATGGATCCTGAGGATAGCAGTGGAATGAGGCGTACTACCAATGCTTTCATTCAAGCCTCATCATTTCTTGCTTGGACTACTGCAGTAATGTTCTTACTGAGATTGTTTCCAGTCTCTGCCCTCTAATTTATTCTACACTCCATTGCTGCTAGAGTGATATTTCTAAATGCAGATTTGTTCATACCACTCACCTGCTTCAAAACATCTTTATTTTTATTTTTCTAAATATTTTATTATTTATTTATTTATTATTTTTTTGGCTGCGTGGGGTCTTAGTTGCGGCATGCAGGATCTTCATTGAGGCACACGGGATCTTTCGTTGTGGTGTGCAAGCTTCTCTCTAGTTATGGCAGGTGGGTTTTCTCTTCTCTAGTTGTGACACACAGGCTCCAGAGCACATGTGGGCTCTATAGTTTGTGGCATACAGGCTCTCTAGTTGAGGCATGCGAGCTAAGTAGTTGTGGCACATGAGCTTAGTTGCCCTGAAGCATGTGGGATCTTAGTCCCCCAACCACAGATCAAATATGTGTTCCTTGCTTTGGAAGGTGGACCCTTTACCACTGGACCACCAGGGAGTCCCATTCAAAACATCTTTTAGTTCCCTAGTGCCTACAGGATTAAGTTCAAAGAATGTCCAGCAATCAAATCCTTTCATGAAAGGCAGAACAAATGCTTCCCAAATGGTAGTCTGTAGATTAGCTGCATCAGAATCATCTATGAAGCTTTGTAAAAGGCAGACTCTAGCGAAAGCCCTCCCAAAGATCTACTAAATTACTGACTCTGACTTTAGGTGCAGGGCTTGGAAATCAACACTTTTATAGTCTAACAGATGAATCTTGCCATAACCACACTTGGGAATCCATCGAAAGGGGAAGAATTTGGGGGCTGTTATACAAATGTTTAAATTCCGCGTTAGCAACTTGCTGAGTGGACTTGGGCAAGTCATCTGACCACTATATGCCTCCATTTTCTTCGCCATTAGTGGGGATAATTATATCCAACTCTAATGTGGTTTGGATGATTAAATTTTACAACACCTGGCACATGATAGGCACTCAATACAATACATGCTAATCTATACTTGCCCCATATGTGACCCTTTATGTTCTAACTCAGTCATGCCTATCCAGTCTTATTTCCAATTATGCTGCACTACCATGATAATTAACCCAAAGTCACTTTTTATTGGTGGGACTGATAGAAAAATTTTGAATTTAAATTGACATATATTGGCAAATTACCCTCTCAGGTTGAACCAATATGTAATTCTACAAACAATAAATGTATGCCTATTTACATAGATCGTCACCAAAATTAAGCATTAAGTTTTTTTACCCAGTGGTGACACTCAAATGCATACAAAAACCAGGAACCTAATAGGAGTTAGTAAATTGAAATGAAGTGCCCTAGTCAAATATTGCTATGTGGAAAAGTGAATTCATTGTTATACATTCTATTTTTCAACAGAAGTAAGACATTCAATTCTTTAAAGTTGAAATGTATCGTTAAAAAAATATTTTCAATGAATTCAGAAAAAAATCTTATCTGGAACAAGCAGAACATATCTCTGAGCTAAGTTAAGCCCCTGGGCTTCTAGTTTGTGACACTGAGTCCAGACTCTCTGTGTACTAGTGTTTCCCCTATCGTGTATCTGACTATATCATTACATCACAAAGAATGGTCTGGCTAGTAAGAGTTTCTGCATAATTTTAACTTTACCCCCCTTTATTAGGGGATGGTGTCCACAACCATTCCTATCAGACTGCCTTGCAATTTTCTTTGTTTGACTCTCACCCTTTTTTCTTTCTCTTTTCAAACAGATACTGCTTGAAGTTTGACTTGCATGTTAGTGGTTCTGTGATTTCTCAGTGTTTATTTATTTATTTTTTGTTATGGCTGAATAACTATTGCCAGATTTTTTCATCATTATCATTGTCATAGGTATTCTTTGAAAATTTCCTCACCTCTGTTCATATCACCATCTCTTTCACAATGATTTTCATTCTAATGTTAAAAACCATTTTGTACTGTTGGTATAACTTGCTATGGACTTAGGGGAAAAAATTGGGTCTCTACCTCACTAGCATCACCTAAATTGATGTTAGATCAAAGATTTAAACACAAAACTTTAAAAGTAATAGAAAGAGACCTTCTGCTCCAAATCAAAATGGGATATCAAGGATTATATTCACTCTGTTACCTTAAACCATAAACACAAAAAATGAACAAACTAAGCGAAACAGAGACATTCAAGACATTCAACATTAGGCAGCTAAAGATAGTGATTCTTACAAATGAAGTAAACACTGTGATTTCCCCAGCTTAGTGCTTTGAGAAAGTTTCCAGTCTGCAGAACAGGGAAGGAAAACAGGCAAAACTCAACACATACCTTGAGCTCAGGAAACAGAGTGTGAGTCCAGAAAAGCCAACGAAGAGAGGAGAAAGAGAGAGACAGAGAGAGAACTCTAGTGTGCTGCAGAGAATCCCCATCAACTATTCAGTTGAGTGCTAATCAGTACATGTAGCTATCTGAGACTGCAGAAAGAACCACATTATGAAAGGGTTAGAAGGAACAAAGCCCAATCCTTGCAGAGTTAAATATTGTACCTGTTTCTACAAGCCTGAATGGAAAAGCTCATAACTCATAGCATGTTGGTTATAATACTAAGGAGGGACTTGCATAGTATTTGGAAAAAAAACATAGTCCCAGACTAAATAAATACAGTTACAGTCCTGCCTAATTAAACTTAAAAGTAAGATCAAAAGAATCAAACTATGTCCAAGTAATATAATTATCCAAGACTGAAGCTCAAAAATATTTATAGAAATACAAAAATACGTATCACTCTAAAAGGAAACTTTTACAATGTCTGACATCTAATAAAAAATACCAGACATGCAAAGAAGTATAAAAATATAACCCATAATTATGAGAAAAATCAATTCCACACTCGAAATGACTCATGATAAAATTAGTAGAGACAAACATTTATTTAACATGGCTGTATTCCTATGGAAGATATGTTTTTAAAAAGACCCAAATTGATCTCCTAGTGATAAAAACTGTAATGTCTGAAATGAAAAACATGCTAAAAGGGGTTAATGGCAGATTAGATATTCAGAAGCCAATATTAGTGAATCTGAAAGCGTTGTGATAGGAGCTATTACAAATGAAAAAAAAGAAAAAAAGAGGGAAACAATTAACAGAGCATCAGGGAACTGTGGCACAATTTCAAAAAGACAAATAAATATGTAAATGTAATCGTCAAAGGGGGTAGGCAAAAAAAAATGTGTGAAGGTTAATGGCTACAAATGTTGGAATACCACAGAGATACAAAAACACATAAGAGAATACTATGAACAAGTATATGGTATCAGGGTGGCCTCATAGAATAAATTTGGGAGTGTTCCATTCTCTTCAATTTTTTGGAATAATTTGAGGATAGATATTAGTTCTCCTTTTTATGTTTGTAGAATTCTCTCATGAAGCTATCTGGTTCTGGACTTTCGTTTACTGAGACCTTTCTTTCTTTCTTTCTTTCCTTCTTTCTCTTTCTTTCTTTTTCTTTCTTTCTTCTTTCTTTCTACAGACTCAATCACTGCTAGTGATAGGTTTGTTCAAATTGTCTGTTTCTTCTTGATACAGTCTTACCAGGTTGAATGTTTGTAGAAATTTGTCTATTTCTTCTATGTTGTCCAATTTGTTGGCATATACCTGTTCATAGTACACTCATGATTTTTAAATTTCTGTTATTTCTCCTCTTTCTTATGTTATTTGTGTCCTCTCTCTTTTCTTCTTGGTGATTATCAATTTCATTTGTCTTTAAAAAAAACAGCTCTGGGTTCCATTGATCTTTTCTATTTCTTTGGGATCCATTTTTTTATTTATATCTTCTCTGATATATACTATTTCCTGCCTTCTGCTGACTTTGGGCTTTGTTTGTTCTTCTTTTCCTAATTCTTTTAGATGGAAGTTTAGGTAGATTTTTCTTGCTTCATGAAGAATGACTGTATCATTATAAACTTCCCTCATAGAACTGCTTTTGCTGCATCCTGTAGATTTTGGAGTGTCATGTTATCATTTTCATTTGCCTTCAGGAATTTTGTTTTCTTCTTTGATTTCTTCATTGAGCTAATAGTTTTTTAAAAGCATGTTTTTTAGTCTCCACGATTGTTCTTTTTCCTATTTTTCTTTCTGTAGTAGACTTCTAGTTTCATATTGTTGTGGTTGGAAAAAATGCTTGATATAATTTCTATCCTCTTAAATTTGTTGAGACTTGTATTGTGGCCTAGCATGTGCTCTATCCTGGAAAACGTTCCATGGACACTTGAAGATAATGTGCATTCTGCAGTTTTTGCATGTAATGTCCTGTAGATATCTATTAAGTCCAATAGATCTATTGTGTCATTTAAGACCACTGTTGCCTTATTGATAATTCTGATTGGATGATCTGTCCATTGATGTAAGTGGGATGTTAAAGTCCATTACTCTTATTGTATTATCATCAATTTGTCCCTTTATGTCTGTTAAGCACTTGCTTTATATATTTAGGTGCTCCTGTGTTGGGTGCATATATGTTATTAGTGTAATATCTTCTTCATGTATTGATCCCTTCATTATTATATAATGCCTTTCTTCGTCTTTTGTTGTAGCCTATGTTTTAAAGTCTATTTTGTCTGATAGAGTTTTGCTACACTGCTTTCTTATTGTTTCTATTCGCATGGAATATCTTTTATCATCCCCTCACTTTTAGTCTATGTCTATACTTAGCCCTGGAGTGAGTCTCCTGCAGGCAGCACATTGAAGAGTCTTTTTATTTTAATCCAATCAGCCACCCTATGTCTTTTGATCAGAGAATTTAGTCTATTGACATTTAAAGCAATTATTGATAGGTATGTACTTGTTGCCATTTTATTACTTGTTTTCCACGTTTTGGTTTTTTTTTTTTTTTTTTTTTTGGTATTTCTTCTCTATTCATTTCTTCTTTATGTTTCTACCATTGTGGTTTGGCGATTTTCTTTTTCTGGTGGTGTGTTTGTTTTCCTTCCTTTTGGGCTTTTGTGTATGTATAGTAGGTTTTTGATTTATAGTTACCATGGGGTTCATATTACTTTGACACATAATTATATCTACCTGTTTTAAGCTGGTAGTCATTTAAGTTCAAACACACTATAAAATATCTCCATTTTTTACTCCCCTCCCCAACATTTTGTGTTTTTGATGTCATACTTTAAATCTTCATGCTTGTATAAAAACAGATGATTGAACTTGGTGTACCCCCCAAAAAATAATAAATAAATAAAAAAATTAAAATAAATAAATAAATAAATAAATCTTCATGCTCATCCCTTCATTTTGTATTGTATTATAGTTATAGTTGTTTTTACACTTTTTTGTCTTTTAATCTATGTACTGGCTTATTTAAGTGATCATTTATTCTTACTATATATTTGCCGTTCCTAGCAGTATTTTCCCTTTCATATAGATGCTTATTTTTTTTTTTATTTAAAGACCCTTTAACATTTATTTTAGGGTAAATTTAGTATTGATGAATTCTTATAGTTTTTGCTTGTTTGAGAAGTTCTTTATCTCTCTTTCTATTCTAAATAATATTTTTTTTGGACAGAGTATTCTAGGTTGCAGGTTTTCACCTTTCCTCTTTGAATATATCATGCCTCTCCCTTTTGTCCTGCAAAGTTTCTGCAGAGAAATGAGCTAATAGCCTTATGAGAATTCTCTTGTATATGACTCTTTGTTTTTCTCTAGCTACCTTTAGAATTCTCTGTTTAACTTTAGCCATTTTAATTATGCTATATCTAGGTATGGGTCTGTTTGTGTTCATCTAGTTTGGGGCTCTGTGTGCTTCTTATACCTGTTTCCTTCTTTAGGTTTGGTAGGGTTTTAGCCATCATTTCTTCAAAATTTCTTCTTCTTCACCTACTTTCTCTCTTCACCTTCTGAAATCCCCATAATGCAAATGTTGAAATGCTTAATGTTATCTGAGATCTCTTAAATTTCTTTTTTCTTTTGTTTTTATTTTTTCTTTCTTTTTTCTTTTTCTTATTGAAATATAGTTGATTTACAATGTTGTGCCTATCTCTGCTGTACAACAAGTGACTCAGTTATATACATATATAAGTTCTTTTTTTATGTTATTTTCCATTATGGTTTATCACAGGATATTGAGTATATTTCCCTGTGCTATACATTAGGACCTTGTTATTTATCCATTCTAAATGTAGTAGTTTGCATCTACCAATCCCAAACTCCCAGTCCATCCCTCTCCCTCCCTTGCTTCCCCTTGCCAAGCACAAGTCTGTTCTCTATGTCTATGAGTCTGTTCCTGTTTTGTAGATAGGTTCATTTGTGCCATATTTTAGATTTCACATATAAGTGATATATGGTATTTGTCTTTCTCTTTCTGACTTACTTCACTTAGTATGATAATCTCTAGTCCCATTTATTTTTTATTTTATTGAAGTATAGTTGATTTATAATATTGTGCTATTTTAAGGTTTACAGCAAAATGGTTCAGTTATATATATTTATATTTTTTAAGATTCTTTTTCCATTATAGATTCTTACAAGATATTAACTATAGTTCCCTGTGCTATACAGTAGGGTCTTGTTGTTCATCTATTTTATATAGAGTGTATCTGTTAATCCCAAGCTCCTAATTTATCCCTTCCCCCACTTCCCCTTTGGTAATCCTAAATTTGTTTTCTATGTCTGTGAATCTATTTCTGTTTTGTAAGCAAGTTCCTTTGTATCATGTTTTAAGATTCCACCTATAAGTGATATCATATGATATTTGTTTTTCTATTTCTGACTTCTTCACTTTCATTTTTAAAAATTAGTTTCTCTTTCTGTTCTGGTTGGGTGAGTTCCATTATTCTACCTTCCAGATCACTTATGCGTTCTTCTGTATCATTTAGTCTGTTATTCATTCCTTATAGTGCATTTTTATTACATGTATTGAATTATTTATTTTGTATTGGTCTTTTTTATGTTTTCTATTTCCTTGTTAAAATGTTGTGTTAGATTCTTTGCCCTTAACATTTTTATTACTAACCTTTTTTATTCTTTATCCTGTAAATTGTTTATTTCTGTATCATTATTTATTTTTTTAGGGTGTTTCTCTTGCTCTTTCAATTGAGAGTAGTTCCTCTGCCTTTTCATTTTTCTTAACTTTCTCTACCTCTATGAATTTAGGTGAAACAGTTACCTATTGTGGTCTTGAAAGTTTTTCTTATATGTGGGAGCATTCTTATATAGACTGTGTGTGCTCAATGCCTTTGGTTGGAGGCCTGGATTTGAAATGGACACCAGTCATAACTTTTCTCACATTGTGGTTGCAGCTATCACCTTGGTGGGGGGTGAGGCTGGAGGGAAAGTGGCTAGAGTTGGCATTGGGTGTGAGGTGGACTTCCTTCTTGCTCAGCTCTTTTCCCTTTAAGAGTGTTTTTCCTCTTCCCACACCAGGACTTTTATCCTAGAGGAGGGGAGTCCTGAAGCAAGTGGGGTCTGTATGCATACAAAGAGCCAATGTGCTGCTTCTGTAAGTGTCTTTGGCTCAGCTCAGATATAGCCTATGGTCAAGTCTTTTCTCTCCCTTTTCCTAGCTGCCCCAGATCCAGTGCTGCACTGTGGAGTGGATTGAGCAAGGCTGGAGCATTTGCTTGACAGATGCTGGGGTACATGGCAAGGCAGTCACAGGAAACCCCATAGCCACTAGAGCAGACCTCTCTCTTCCCTGCCTCAGGAACAAGACTCTGTCTCTCTTATTGCTGATCACTGTTATCAGCCTCCCTTGCTCTGCAGGGGAGGCAGGGCCTGTGTGGTTTCTCTGTGTATACTGAGGGTGTGAGCTGTGTCAGTGGCTGCCATCAGAAATCTGGGCTGTTTCTGAGACACCACGTGAATAAGTGCCAAGAATGGCCACTGTCACACCACCCAGCCTCCACTTTAGGAACCGAATCACCTCTGCACCCCAAGGTTGAGTCTTTTCTGCAGTCCTGGCCACCCCAGATCCAGTGCCACACTGTGGTGTGCAGGGAACAGGGCCAGAGTGTTCACTCAGCTCATGCTAGGGTGGGCACTTAGGTGGTCACAAGGAATCCCAGGAGCCACTAGAGCAGATCTCTCTCTGCCTCACCTCAGAGGCAAACCAGAGAGAGCATGCAGTTTTCATGAGTGAAGTACAGGCTTCTCTAGCCTTTTTATCTGTCTCAGTGGTCCTCCAGTTAGCTATTGGGACTTCTCTCCTACACATAGGACCCCAGAACTGGGACATCCAGTCTGTGGCTCAACCCACTCACTCCCCAAGGCAGGTGTCCACTTGTGTAATCTCCCTTTTCCTCTGAGTGTCCTCCCAGATGCATGGTTCCCTACCCGATTGCTTTTCTTTCCTTCCTACCCAGTTATGTATGTAACTCTCTTATAGCCTTAGTTGTACAGGAGTCTTTCTGCCAGTTTCCAGTTAGATTTCAGTGAAAATTGTTGCACATATAGATGTATTTTTGATGTGTTCATGGTGGGGAAACGAGCTCCACATCCTCTTACTCTGCCATTGTGATCTGCTCTCTTAGTGCAACTACTTTGGAAAACATTTTTGCCCTTTCTTAAATGTTAAACAAACAGGTAGCTTCATTATGATTCTGTTATTCCACTTTTAGGTATTTACCCAAAAGAAATAACAGCATATGTCCATAAAAAGACTTGTACACTTGTACAGCTTTATCTGTAATAAACGAAAACTGGAAACAACCCAAACAACCCATCCACAAGTGAATAGATAAATCAATTGTTTTACATCTGTGCATCAGAATACAACTTAGCAATACAAACGAATGAACTATTGCTACACACGACATGGATGAATCTTAAAATAATTGTGTGGAGTGAAAATATCTAGGCCAAAAAATAAAAAAAGTGCATGTTGAATGTTTTTGTTTATATAAAATTCTAGAAAATGCAAACTAATCTACAGTGACAGAAAATATGTAGTTGGCTTCTTGGGAATGGGAGGTGGAGGGGCAGGAATGATGGATTACCAAGGGGCACCTGGGAACTTTTATGAGTGATAGATACGTTCACTATCTTGATAGTGGGGATGGTTTCACAGGTGTATATATATTTTAAAACTTTTTAAAGTGTACACTTTCTAAATATGCACCTTAGAATAGGTAATTTATACCTCAATTAAGCTGTCAGAAAACAAACAGACACAAAGTACTAGAAATAAACAGGCATTTTCTTTTTTAATTTGGCATGAAGAATGGTATCATAAGGTTCAGAGATCATAAATAAAATATTATAAAATTCACTACTAAAAACTGAAAAATTATCTTATTAAAAATTACCATTAAGGTGTCAAATGACAAACTGAAAAATATTTGTGGATTAAAATAAAATTTCCTGGATGAGCAAAGAGTTCTTGTAAATCAAAAAAATAACAGTATGAATAATACAATAGAAAAAAATGGGGCAAAGTATATGTTCAAAGAGTTACAGAAAAGATATACTTGAAATTTTACTCAACCTCAGTCATTAATAAATAAAATCAGATTAAAACTAATGATATCATTTTAATTTCTAAATTATAAAGTAAAAAACTTAATGCCTAATTTTTGGTGAAGATCTATGTAAACAAGCATACATTTATTGTTGGTAGAATTACATATTGGTTCAACCTGAGAGGGTAATTTGCCAATATATGTCTATTTAAACTCAAAATTTTTCTATCAGTCCCACCATTAAAAAATGGCTTTGGTTTATCATTGTGAGATAAACTCACAATTGTATATCAATATATATGTTCAAGTATTATTCCATTATTTGTAATTATGAAAGCTGTAAATAATTTGTCTAAGAATGGGTGATTGATCACATAAATGATAGTATATCCATAAAAATGAATACTAATAGCCTTTGAAAATAATTAGAATGATCTATGCACATTGGTGCAAAAATGTGTCCACAATATATTACGTGAAAAACTCAGTTTATATAATAATCTGGATAGGACAATCCAGTCCTGTTTGTATTTTATACATATACCAAACCTGTCTATCTATCTTGTATATTTTATGCTATGTATATATTTATATTTTAAATATGCATATATTATCTATCATGATACACAAATTGTTTACAGTAGATTTCTCCAAGGAAGGGGGAGAGAGAAGAGTAGAACTATTTTACTTTATACTCCATGTATTATTTGCATTTTTTGCCATGAGCATTATTATTTTTATTACAAACTTGTTAATAAAATATTTTCAGATTTATTTTAGTGAAGTTTTTTCCAGCTTTATTTTATTTTTTAAACCACTTTTTTAGGTGGGATTAATATGTAAAAAGCTGTACATATTTATTAAATACAAATTTGATGAGTTTGGGTATATTTATACACCCATGAAGCCACCACCATCATCAAGATTACAGATGTATGCATCACCTCCTAAAGTCTTCTCCTACTTTGTTTATTGTTATTTGTGTGTGTTTATACTTGTGTGTGTGTGTGTTAAGAACATTATAATAAGATATACCCTCTTAACAAATTTTAAGTATACAATACAGTATTGTTAGCTATAAGCACTGAGCTGTATGGTTGATCTCCAGAACTTATCTTGAATAACTGAAATTTTGTAGCTTCTGACCATCAGCTCCCTGTTCCTCTGCTCCCCCCAACCCCACTGCCAGCCCTTGACAAACACCATTCCACCCTTTGCTTCTATGAGTTTGACTATTTTAGATTGCACATATAAGTGAGATCATGCAGTATCTGTCTTTCTGTGCCTGGCTTATTTCACTTAGCTTAATATCCTCCAGTTTCATCCATGTTGTTGTGATTGGCAAGACTGTGTGCCTTCTCTCAGTCCTGCAAAGCTAGGCTGGGTGCTGAGAGCTTCCTGTTTATTTTAACCTAGGGTGTTGCTCTCTTCAGGGCAGTGCCTGAAGTGTTCAAGGTTCTGTGCCTTCTCCAAATCCAGCAGAGTAGACCTGCCTGCTGATATCTGTACACTGTCTTTAAAGGCTCACGTGGGTTATCAATAACAGGAGGAAAATTGGGAAGTTCAGAAATATGTGGAAATTAAACAGCACATCCCTGAATAACCAATGGGTCAAAAAAGAAATCAAAAAAGGAAATAAAAAAATCTTGAGACAAAGAAAAATGGAAAAAAAATACAACAAAACTTATGGGATGAACCAAAGCAGTTCTAAGAAGGAAGTTTCTAGTGTTGAACATGAAGAAAAAAAAAAGACCTCAAATAAACAACCTATCTTTACACCTCCCAGAATTAGAAAAAGAAGAGCAAACTAAGCTCAAACTTAGTAGAAGGGAGAAAATAATAAATATTAGAGCAGAAATAAATGAAATAGATGACTAGAAATAAAATATAAAAGATCAGCAAAAATAATTTTTTTAAAAAAAGATGAACAAAATCAACAAACCCTTAGCTAGACAAAGAAAAAAAGAGAGAAGACTTGAAAAATTAAAATAATAAATGAAAGAAGAGACATTACAACTGATACCACAGAAATACAAAAGATCATGAGAGACTGCTATGAATTGGATAACCTAGAAGAAATGGATTAATTTAGTAAAGTTTTATATTAGATCTGTTAGTAAAACATAATGGCAAAAATATAGAACTTTCTATCAAGTGTGACAGCCATCAGTTTTAATGTACACTTATGCACTTACTTGACATTTGGAAGGCTACATAATTCTGGTTTTTGTTTGTTTTATTTGGCATTATGTGGTATCCATTTCCTCATGGTTCTGCAGGTCTTAGGTCTATATTTAAGTAAAAATAATGGATCTAATATCATCAGGCATAAACCAATGTGCCACTGATTCTGAAAAAGATATATCTGCACAGTTTTATGTTATAATGAACCACATGTCAATCCCAAACTAGGTTTCAAATGAAATCAATATAAAGTAGGAAACATTAAATATGTTAGGTATCCTGCCTATATGGCCAGCAAGAAAGTATCAAAACTTAAAATGGCACCTAAGTTACATTGCAGTGATCAATACTACATTGGATAAATCTCTAAAAGAACTAAAGTTGACCCCAGAATAACTTGATTATCATTGAAACTATCTTAGTGAAAGAAATGGAATCATGGTCAGGTAGAATGGATCATTTCCATGATACATAAAATAGAGCTTGCTGATTGAGACAAATCAAAACATTGTTTCTGCCTAGCTGAAGTGCCAGCCATAAGAACTTGAAAGAGAACCTGAAAGCGTGGGAGGTATTTGGGAAGTTATTCAGGTAATGTTAGAATGATATTTAGAGAGCTAACTCAGTTTCTCCAGTTCACCTATTTGTTTGAGACACCCTGCATGAGAAATGTAATAACATCATCAGAGGTATGTATCTGTTTCATGGGTCATGAAAAAGAATATGGAACAGAACCCTCTGGTACAGAATGGAAGCAGAATCCTTTGCATAAACACAAGAAAAGAATATACACACAGTTTTGGTAGACAACTAAAGATGTTTTTCTGTCCTCCTTAGAAATGAGGCAAAAGTTGGAAATTACATGAATCAAAATGGATGCTCTAGGGAAAAGAAAATAAATCAGTGGAGTAAATACACAGCCACCTGAACGGCGGTCTTAAATTTTAATTACTACTTATATAGTTAATTGTTGACCTTAATTCTTGGGTTTTGAGGCAACGGAAAAGTTTAGATTCATGTCTGTTTATGCTTTGTTTTATGTTAGCCTTGGAAAAACTGGTGTTATTTACTTTAAAATTACAATGTTATTGTGTTAAAAGTTTAAGTTGTGAATAGTATATTAATGATCTCCATATGGTGGCAAAATATTTTTGAACATTTAAGTATTAATTCACTATACATTTTTTCAATAATAGACACTTGAGTCTTCAGATAGTATTTATATAACTCCATTGAAATTCTGTTTGACCCGGTTAACATTTCTTTGATTTTAATTTGAATGGTTTTTTATAATAACTAACCCAATGAAGGTGGCTAAATTTTTATTTGAGTCTCCTTTAATAACTTAAGATTTAGTTATTAAAAGGGATGGCTATCTAGCAAAAACTAAATGAAAGATGATATATTGAATAGAGAGTTATTTGTAATTTAATTTAGAAATGGCCTGATGACATTTGGACCCATCATTTGCTATTAATGTATTGCCAAAGGCTCTCTAATCAGTCAAGAAACAGCTAAACGCAAAGGAGAAGTATGAGAAGACCACTAATTAACATTGAAAATGATGGTGTAAAAAATTTTATAAGGCAAGTGGTGTTTCCTGAGTAATAAGCAACATCTTTGTATGGTAACAGGGACAATAAAGGTATTGTGTTAATTTCCAAGCCCATTTCTTTTGGTTGTGTTTGTTTGTCTGGTCTGGGTCATTAAGATGAATCATCTTCTATTTAATGAGTTGCAGATCTTGTTTTTGAGCCTGGTTTCTATTTTCACGTCATGTTCCATAGAACTCGACTGAGATCTCTCCCCAATGATACCGAGAACAGCCTTCAATATAGCCACTGACCCCAAATGAGGAAATTTTGGATTTCACTCCCCTCGTCTCCTTTTGCCTCATGTCTATCTTGTAAGTTGCCAACCAAGTCTTGCAGGGTTTACTTTAACAAATTCTGTCTTAACTTTATTGTGATTTTCATTTCCACTACCAGTTTTGTCGGTCAGATATTTGTATCCTTTTTTAATAGACACTGGCAATAGCTTCCTACATGATCTCCTACTTTTTATCTACCTCACCAGTTGCTGTATTGATCATGGGACTCCCTTGTTCAGCACTCTTCTGTACCTGACCCATTGCATACCAAATAAAGCATAGATGCCTTGTCATTTAAATTCAAGTCACTGCACAATATTGATCCATTTTACTTCTTCTGCCTTGTCTTTTCCTACTCCCATTTCTACCCAGGAATTCAACCAAAATGAAATTTATTAATTCACACTTATACTATATATATGTCACTTCTGATCTCTGATCATTCTTGTTCCCTCTACCTATAAATGGCTATAAGGCTTTTCAGACCCCTCTACATCCCTAATAGTTATGACATTGAAATATGAATTTCATGTACAAAATATGAAAAACACATTTTTTCAGTCCTACAACTGGTCTCAACACTTTTTTCTCTGAATCCTCTAGAACTCTGTATATTTTTGTCAGCACTGATCATATTCTAACTTTCATTTGTGTTATTTTACTAAATAGAATAAAAATAACAATAGATAACACTTATTGAGCAATTAGTATATGCCAGGCACTGTACTGAGAGCTTTACATGGATTATTTTACTTAATTTCACAACATTTCTCTTAGGTAGGCCCTATTATTATCACCATTTTACAAATGAATGAAATTGAGGCTGAAAGAGATTTTGTAATTCATCCCATGTTCAGTCACCTAATAAGCATCAGTGTCAGGATTTGAACTCAAGCACTCTACTTGCAGAGTCCTCTGAAAAGAACTGTGTTTTCCTTTCCTTCCTATAGTCAAAAATTATCCACACCCCAGTTATATTAAAACTTCTGTTGGTCACACTGTCTTATACTGCTTTCCATTCAAAGCTACTGTCTCCCCAGTCACTGCTGTGCAGGTGTGAACGTGTTACATCAGTTCATTTGCAACTGTGGTGCAAGCAAAAATGGATGCCCCACTTGTGATTTGCACGAAAGAAAAGCAGTGTGAAGTGATTTATTTTTTGTGGTCTGAGGGTGTGCACATCTGCACACTTCTGCCCACACTGTCACCACTCTGCAAAAACTTCATTTTGAGGTATTAAAGCATCCTGCCTATGGTCCTGATCTTGCTCCATTGGACTTTCACCTGTTTGGCCCACTGAAAACAGCCCTATGAGGATGAAGATTCACTTCTGATGACGTGAAGACAGCAGTGCATTTGTGGCTTGCAGCTCAGCCTAAAACATTTTTTAATGAGGGAATATGAAAGCTTGTTGACAGATGGACAAAGTATATTGAAAAGCAAGGAGATTATGTCAAAAAATTATGTATTTGTCTTTTCTAAAAGTTAATTAAAATAAATTCTACAGCCAGAGTGCAGATAATTTTTGACTCGCCCTTGTACTAAGCTCTAAATAAATATTTATTGAAATGAATCTGGGTGATTACCTCATTTTCCTGGCATTTATAATGATTGATATCAACCTGCTTCCTATCAGCATACTTCTACCAGGATGAGTAAGCTGATGAAACATTAGGTATGGTGGTAAATATACTTGTATTTTATCACAGGGAAATTTTGAGGTAAAAATTCACTGTGTGATTATTAAGAAGATCAAGAAGTGAAATTGTAAATTAGAACCCCTCTGAAGTTTTTTGTGTTCCTCTAGATGAGTACTGCATATTTGTCATATTCCTAGCAGCAAATATGACTAAGTAGAATAGATGTATGAATTTATATACAACTCATTCAAGTCAGTAGGAGGTGAACATTTCTGAATGAAAATCAGCAAGTCCCTTCGATATGTATATTGCATGTATTTTTTAATATTTCTCTATACTCCACCTTTATTTTCTACTTGCTACTTGATAAGATGAAATGTTTGTTGTTTTTAAGTGAATATTCTTTGTAATGACCATATATCCTGAAATTTTGATGATTGCTCTACATATTATATGGTTCACACCAAATTGTATAAAATAACAAATTTCAAAGCATTGTAACTTAGTTAAGGCCAAATTAAGTAGGATATTCAAACTTAAGTAGTGGTGGGAAGAATACTACTCTTTTATTATTATAACTTTTGCATTTATTTTGTCAAACACTCTGGATACCAAGTCATTGCATTCAAACAAAAGGATCTTGTAAACCTGTATAGTATTGAACATGCTTCAACAGAAAAGTATCATCCTTGGCAATTTTGTCACCCTACTGAAAAATTGTCCATTAATATACACTTACAGCTAGCTAAAATAGGATATTCACATTTTATTCATATTTTTCTAGAATCAGTGTTACATTTCAGCAGCATGAGAAATTTTAAACTGATAGAATATATTATGACTATTGGAAAAGTTATAAACTGGTGATTCAGGCTAGAAATTGGAATGAAAAAATTGGGGGGCGTGTTTTTCTTCATTTATTCAGTTTGCTGAATACTTCTCAAAGTCATATTTTGCAAATGGGAGGATAGGGATCTCAGAGGTACTTTAGGAGGTCCAATGGGCAAAGGATGTGCTGGAGAGGGTATGTTTTGAAGGAACTTTTAGAAGTTTCAATTATTCATTGTTGATAGCAAAAAGTTTCATGCTCATGAATGAGGCAAGCCTACTATGTCACCTGAGTTTGCATTTGACTTCTCTTCCCTCCTGCTTTCAAGATCACTTTGACAATTTCAGTTACTTTGGAGGCTTTGATGTTTTCAATATAATTATCAAGCAATGGGGAAGAGGAGCCTGGATTCATAGAAATTCTCAATGGCCTCACAGATACAAAAATTTAAGGAACACATTTGTTTTTCTTTTTTTTTTTAATAAATTGATTTACTTATTTTATTGGCTGTGTTGGGTCTTTTTTGCTGTGGGTGGGCTTTCTTTTTAGTTGCGGTGAGTGGGGTCTACTATTCATTGTGGTGCTTGGGCTCCTCATTCCTGTGGCTTTTCTTGTTGCAGAGCACGGGCTCTAGGCGCGTGGGCTTCAGTAGTTGCAGCACATGGGCTCAATAGTTGTGGCTCACGGGCTCTAAAGCGCAGCCTCAGTAGTTGTGGCACACGGGCTTAGTTGCTCTGCGGCATGTGGGATCTTCCTGGAGCAGGGATCGAACCCGTGTCTCCTGCATTGGCAGGCGGATTCTCAACCACTGTGCCACCTAGGAAGCCCTCTTTTTTTTCTTTTTAAGGAACACATTTCTTATATTAAGTGAGTAAATTTACTTAAATTGAATAAATGTTCCAATAAGGATAAATTTTCTCTTATACCAACAAAAAAATATTACTCCCATTTTCTTTGTACCTCATCTGTGTTTCAGTTCTGTCAGTAAAATGGTATTAAAATAGTACATACCTTGCAAGCTTGTTTTTAGAATTAATGCAGGCAAAGTTTTATTGATGTGCCTGGCATGCAGCAAGTACTCATTATTGTGCTTTTTCTAATAATGATAAAACTAATAACAACATTAGTAAAAATTTGTCTGGATGGTTTAGTTTGCGTCTATTTGCCAGTGCGGTATTATTTTTTTCTTTAATCTGAAATCTGCTTCCATTTGAATCTCTCAGTCCCTCAGATCAATGTACTTTATACTCACCCCCAAATATAGAGCCTGCCCCAAGCCCTGACCATATCTCTGCATATTAGCTGAAAATATCCTGCCTTTTGTTTCCCTGGCTTTTGCTGTTCTCCAAAAGCCTCCCATTTCCCAATTGTCTGTGTCTGCGAGTATTTGGTTGCAAATGTATGCAGTTATCTGGCCTTGGTTCAGGGTGAATTTTAGTTATTTCCTGACCATATTTCTAACCTCTGACTCCTTTGAGATTCTCTCTTGCTTGATTCTGAACAGCTTTGATTTAAGCTCATCTATGGATTTCATAATGTTAACTGCTAGCATTTTCCAAAAGTAAAATGAATTTGTTCACTGAGACATTTTACAGGGGTTGGTTAGTTCACTTGGTTTGAGTTTTGTTTTAATGAAGTAGAATTTGAGGATTCAGCCCCCAGGAGGGCTAGTTAGCTTCACTGTGCTCCTGGCCAAAGCCTGAGTTTCCAGCCCTTGGAGGCAAACAGAGTTGTAAACCTGGTCACAGACAGCCCTAGACCATGGTCATTGACGGACTTCAGAAATATTTAGTTTTAAGCTTTCTGTTTTGTTCATTTTAGCCTATATACACTTGAGCCATGAAGAGGTGAAGGAGAAGACCCGGTATTGGTCTGAACTTGGTGAGACCATTACTGTCAATTAGAATTGAGAACAAACATACCTATCGCAACATGGAAGAAGCAAACTTCTGAACAGATATTTTATTTTGTTAAAGAAAATCCCATGTTAAAACTGAATGCATATATCCACATCTACCTGTTAATTCCTTTTCCATACATATTTTGCTCTGGTGCAGGTATCACTTTTAAATGAGTATGTGTCATCTTGAGTATGTAAGGTATAACAGATCCTATACCTGCTTTAATAATTGATACATATAGTAATAACTAGGTTGCTGATATTCTTTAACTCCTTAGTTCAGTTATTGCTTTAACCTTGTTCAAATTAATACTTGGAATTTTATAATGTTTTATTTATATTATATACAATTTTTGTAATGATGTGGCAGTCTAATTTCCAGAATCAGGTGGATAGTTATAGATTTTGATTTTTTAAAACATTTTTAAAGAATTGAAGTTTTAAACCTTTTTGTGCTGAACTATATTTTCACAATATTGCATTTTTTTGGTATCAGATATTTACACACTTTTTCAAAGTCAGAATCTTTTTAGTGTATAACAGGCTCCTTACGTTTGTTTATAGGATTTTTTTTTTTTTTGGTTTGTTTTTGTTTTTGTTTTTTTACCAAATAGTGATATGACTTTTTGGTACTTAAATAGAAAATTTAAAAAATCATTTTTGAAAACTTTAAAATAAATATCAGCTCTTTATTACAACTTTTCTTTTCAATATTAAAATTTAGTTTGCTCAACTGGAAGATTCTGTAGAGTCTCCACTCATGTAATGCTCTGCTTTCATGATTGACTTCCTAAAGTGTATTGTCTCTTCAGAATAAAATCAAGAGCAATGTACTCATTGTGCTTTCCTTGCCACACATGAATGAAAATAAATAGTCCTCTTTCCTACTTTACATTCCTTGTGAGCTGGTTGGAATGACCTAGAGGAAAATCTGAATGTCACAACTTATTTCTCTTCACTGAGCTGAGAGCCTAAAGAAAGTGCTAACCAACTCCTTATTTTCTCCTTGTTTAGATCATATTCTATCTCCTCTAGGACCTTGCATCTAGGTTATAAGATTTAAAAGTCCTTAATCGCCTATTTCCCTGAAGTAATCTACCAAACCACTCTTATCTTTCTGGGACACTGCTTGCATTATTCTTTCCTTTGTCTGCCAAAAGTTCTATCCCCACTCTACTGCCATCTCAAGTTGTGATTTGGGAACCTAGGACAAGGTAGAGTTGATGGACTCTGGCAGTGAGTAGAGAAGTGAGCCTCAGGTTGCTTATTTTTCCACATGAAAATCTTGACTCTTTTCCCTACAAATTGCAGATAACCAAAACAAAGTAGCATTTTGGTGAGCGTTTTCAGTAATACTCTATGGCTTAGTTCAACTTATTATTTCCTTAATTTAAAGGTTTGGATTGTTTTGATTTTACTTCAATTCCGTATGTTACAGTGCCCTCAGGGAAAACAAAAGCAATGCCTGGGGTCCTCTAAGAAAGAAGAAAATGAAATGTCTTTTTGTAATACCTTTTCATAGGATGGGCATCCAAGGCACAAGGAGTGATCTCCTCTATCGCCCTGCCTGGAGAGCCCCTACCATACATAACATGAAACAGTATGAATGTTTAGTGTGGTGAATCTTTGATGGCTTGGATTCCTTAGATTGGGTTTTTAATGATAAACAAAAATTACTGACCATTCTTTTTACAACTTATAAATAAAAAGCAAAATGTATGAACTGTAAAATCAATAACAAAAAATATGAGATTAAGAAATTTAAGCCCACATTGGACTTAATGCTTAATGCTTAATGCTTAATGCATGCTCTAGATTCTTCCATATTGAAAAAAAAACTTTGACCCCATGCCTTTTTCCAGTTACCTTGCCTTCCTCTCAAACCAGTGAACTAGGAAGAGTAGTATGCAATCTGCTGTCAGCACTTATTTATTTTTTTACCATCTATGCCTTAAACCACTGCAGTCTGGCGGTTGCACTTATGAAACTGCTCTTGCTAATAAGTTCACCAATGATCATTTAATTGGCAATTGAAGTGATATCTGGATTTAATCTGTTCCACCATACATTAGTTTTATGATTTTTGGCAACCTAGCTGATTTTTGTAAAATGGTGATAATAATGGTACCTACCTCATAGTGTTAATGTGAAGATTAAATATGATAATGTATATCCAGGACTTGATGCAGGTCCTGGCTCAATAAACATTAAATATTATTGTTCTTCCCCTTTCTTCACTTCTTTGTGACATTCCACACTATCATTCACTTTCATTTTTGAAACTCTTCTAGTTCTCCTCTTGGATTTTCATTAAACCACTCTTTCCTGATCCCTTTGCTGCTTCGTGAATTATTTATCCACCTTTCTTGAAAGCTTCTGTTCCGCTAACCATTTTGCCATTAGTACAAAGACAAATCTGAGTTAACATCTTGGCTCTGTCACTTACAAGTTTGATAAGCTTGGGCAAGGTACTTAACCTCCCTGAACCTTTGTTTCTTCATCTGCAAAATGGTACTTAGTAGTACCCGCCTCCAAAGTTTGTTATGAGGATATTTATCTATTAATTAATTTGACCAATATTTATTGAGTACTTACTTATGTGCCATACTTTGCTCTGGGTACAGAAGATAAGGTGGTTAGTAAGGTAGATCTGACTTTTTTGTTCCCTCAAGGAACTTATATTCTAGAGTGGGGAAACAGAAAATAAGTAAGTGAATGTATAAGTTCAGATTGAAATAAGGGCCAGAAAGAAAAGAAACTAGTAATATTCTAGAGAATTACTGGGGTGGAATTGAGTAATCTATATTTGGGTTGGAGATCAGACAAGGCATCACAAGAAAGTGGCATTTGAGCTGGACCTTAATAAGAAGAAGGAACGCTAATGTGGTAAAATCATCAGGCACAGCATTTCAGGAAGAAGTAACAGCAACTGCAAAGGCCTTAAGGTGGAAACAAACTAAGGAACAATAAGAAGGTCAGTATGGTTGGAGATGTGTGAACTAAAGGGTGAATGGAAGAAGCTGAGATTGAAGAGGTAGGTTAAGGCCAGATCATATAGTATAATGGGAAGTCATTAGAGGGATTTCAAGCAGTAAAGGACATGATCCACTCTGCATTTTAAGAGATGACTCTGGCTACTACATGGAGAATGAGTTGGAGGAGGGTGAGGAGTGCAATCAAGGAGACCAGATGGGAGATACCATAGTAATCCAGGTGAAAGATGATGACATCTTGGACTAGAGTGGTAGTGATGGCAGTGAAAAGAAGGGGATAGATTTGGGTTATATTTTAGAAGTCAGATTGGGAGGATTGCTGGTGGTTTGGATGTGAGGCAGGAAGAGAGAGGTATAAGGAAAACAGAGCAAGTAAAGGAAATCTAGTGTGGCTTCAATCAGGTGGATGCTGGTGCCATTTATTGAGATGGGGAGAACTAGGAGAGTTCTGTTTTTGAGGCTTCAGTTAAATACATGTAAAGCATTTATTGCGTTACCTGGTGTGGAATACGTGTGCTCAATTATTTATGTATGTCCTTGGCTTTCTTCTCTGAGTCTTTTACTCATTACTTGAGCAATGTCAGTCTCTATAATGCTTTCAACTACCACCTGTATATTGTATTATAAATGTCAATTTATGTGTTTGTTACCTTTCTGGATTATGAGTTATAAGAGAACAGAACCTTGAAGGTTATTCACTTTTGTATTTCTAGTACCTTGCAGTGTCTGGCATATAGCTGGCAAGAAAGGAAAAAAGGGAGGAAGAAGGAAAGGAAGTGAGAGTCAAGAGGGAGGGAATGAAAGAGAGAGGAGAAAATATTGCCTGTATATTAAGTGTTTCTAAGTGTTTACCGTGATGCTGGGCACACAAAAGACACTAAAATAAAACCTGTGAAGTAAAAGCAGACAACATTGAGAAAAATAACATTCATCCAAAAGATCATAGAAGTCCCATACAAAGTTCTTATCCCTTTTGTTAACTAGACATTTTCAAATTATAGAAATAATATGTGAACATTGTAGAAAAAAAAGAAATAATAAAAACATTAAGAAGAAAATAAAAGTAACTGAGAATTCCACAATCAAGATATAGACAATACTAACATTTTGATGTAGGTTTATACATACTTTTGACTATGCATATATAAATAATTTTAATTACAAAATTGGGCTAGTATTATATAGATTAATAATAAAATAATTATGAGATTTTTTTTCACTGAAGTATAGTTGACATACAAAATTGGTTTCAATTGTACAATGCAATGGTTTGACATTTATGTACAACAGGAAATGGTCACCATGATAAGTTTAGTAACTATCTGTCACCATACAAAGTTATTACTATATTCTTAACTAAATTCTCCATGTTATATCTTACATCCCTGTGTCTTATTAACTCTATGACTGGAAATTTGTACATCTTAATCCCTTTCACCTATTCTCTTCTATTTCGCCATCACCCTCTCCTCTGGCAACCACCAATTCTCTGTATCTATGATTCAGTTTCTGTTTTGTTATGTCTGTTCATTTATTTTGCTTTTTAGATTCTACATGTAAGTGAAATCATATCATTTGTCTTTCTGTGTCTGATTATTTCACTTAGCATAATACCCTCCAGATCCATCCATGTTGTTGCAAATTGCAAGATTTCATTATTCTTTATAGCCAAGTAATATTCCATTATATATATAGTAGGATATATACATATATATATATACACACCACATCTTCTTTATCCATTCATCATCTATTTATATATGTATACACATGCACCTTTTTTTAAGCTCTTTATTGGAATATAATTGCTTTAACTGTTGTGCCAGTTTTTGCTGTACAACAAAGTGAATCAGGTGTATTTATACATATATCCCCATATCACCTCCCTCCTGAGACTCCTTCCCACCCTCCCAATCCCAGCCCTCTAAGTCATCACCCATTATCGAGTTGATCTCCCTGTGTTAGGCAGCAGCTTCCCACTAGCTATTTTACTTTGGGTAGTATATATATGTGAATGATGCCCTCTCTCTCTTCATCCCAACTTCCCTTTCACCCCACACCCCGAGTCCTCAAGTCCATTCTCAACATCTGCATCTTTATTTTTGCCCTCTCACTGGGTTCATCAGGACCATTTTTTTAGATTCCATATATGTGTGTTAGCATATGGTATTTGCTTTTCTCTTTCTGGCTTACTTCACTCTGTATGACAGACTCGAGGTCCACCCAGCTCATTACAAATAACTCAATTTCATTCCTTTATACAGCTGAGGAATACTCCATTGTATATATGTGTCACATCTTCTTTATCCATTCATCTGTTGATGGACATTTAAGTTGCATCCGTGTCCTGGCTATTGTAAATAGTGCTGCAATGAATATTGTGGTGCATGTTTCTTTTTGGATTATGGTTTTCTCAGGGTATATGCCCAGTAGTGGGATTGCTGGGTCATATGGCAGTTCTATTTTAAATTTTTTAAGGAAACTACATACTGTTTTGCACAGTGGCTGTACAATTTACATTCCCACCAACAGTGCAGGAGGGTTCCCATTTCTCTACACCCTCTCCAGCATTTATTGTTTCTAAACATTTTTGACGATGGCCATTCTGACTGGTGTGAGGTGATACCTCATTGTGACTTTGACTTGCATTTCTCTAATGATTAGTGATGTTGAGCATCTTTTCATGTGTTTGTTAGCCATCTGCATGTCTTCTTTGGAGAAATGTCTATTTAGGTCTTCTGGCCATTTTTGGTTTGGGTTATTTGCTTTTTTGATATTGAGCTGCATGAGCTACTTGCATATTTTGGAGATTAATCCTTTGTCAGTTGCTTTGTTGGCAAATATGTTTTCCCATTATGAGAGTTGTCTTCTTGTCTTGTTTATGGTTTCTTTTGCTTTGCAAAAGCTTTTAAGTTTCCTTAGGTCCCATTTGTTTATTCTTGATTTTATTTCCATTATTCTAGGAGGTGGGTCAAAAAGGATCTTGCTTTGATGGATGTCATAGAGTGTTCTGCCTATGTTTTCCTCTAAAAGTTTTATAGGGTCTGGCCTTACATTTAGATCTTTAATCCATTTGGAGTTTATTTTTTGTGCATGGTGTTAGGAAGTGTTCTAATTGCATTCTTTTACACGTAGCTGTCCAATTTTTCCAGCACCACTTATTGAAGTGGCTATCTTTTCTCCACTGTATACTCTTACCTCCTTTGTCAAAGGTAAGGTGCCCATATGTGCCTGAGTTTATCTCTGGGCTCTCTATTCTGTTCCATTGATCTATATTTCTGTTTTTGTGCCAGTACCATACTATCTTGATCACTGTAGCCTTGTAGTAGAGTTTGAAGTCAGGGAGTCTGATTCCTCCAGTTCCGTCTTTCCTTCTCAAGATTGCCTTGGCTATTTGGGGTCTTTTGCATTTCCATACAAATTGTAAAATTTCTTGTTCTAGTTCTGTGAAAAATGCAGTTGGTAATTTGATAGGGATTGTGTTGAATGTGTAAATTGCTTTGGGTAAGATAGTCATTTTCACAATGTTGATTCTTCCAATCCAAGAACATGGTATGTCCCTCCATCTGTTTGTGTCATGTGATTTCTTTCATCAGTGTCATAGTTTTCTGCATACAGGTCATTTGACGCCTTAGGCAGCTTTATTCCTAGTATTTATTCTTTTTGTTCCAATAGTGAATAGGAGTGTTTCCTTAATTTCTCATTCTGCTTTTTCATTTTTAGTGTATAGGAATGCAAGAGATTTCTCTGCATTAATTTTGTATCCTGCTACTTAACTAAACTCATCAATTAGTGCTAGCAGTTTCCTGGTAGAATCTTTAGGGTTTTATATGTATAATATCATGTCATATGCAAAGAGTGACAATTTTACTTCTTTTCCAATTTGGATTCTTTTTATTTCTTTTTCTTCACTGATTGCTGTGGCTAAAATTTCTAAACTATGTTGAATAATAGCGATGAGACTAAGCACCATTGTCTTGTTCCTGTTCTTTGAGGGAATTCTTTCAGTTTTTCACCATTTAGAATGATGTTGGCTGTTGTTTTCTCATATATGTCTTTTATTATGTTGAGATAATTTCCTTCTGTGCCCACTTTTTAGAGAGTTTTTATCATAAATGGATGTCAAATTTTGTCAAAAGCTTTTTCTGTATCTGGAGATGATTATATGGTTTTTATCCTTCAATTTGTTAATATGATGTATCACATTGGTTTATTTGCATATATTGAAGAATCCTTGCATTTCTGGGATAAACCCCACTTGATCATGATGTTTGATCCTTTTAATGTGCTTTTGGATTCTGTTTGCTAGTATTTTGTTGAGAATTTTTGCATCTATATTCATCAGTGATATTGACCTGTAATTTTCTTTTATTGTGACATCTTTGCCTGGTTTTGCTATCAGGGTGATGGTGGCCTTGTAGAATGAGTTTGGGAGTATTCCTCCTTCTGCTATATTTTGGAAGAGTTTGAGATGGATAGGTGTTAGCTCTTCTCTGAATGTTTGATAGAATTTGCCTGTGAAGCCATCTGGGCCTGCACTTTTGTTTGTTGGGAGATTTTTAATCACAGTCTCAATTTCAGTGCTTGTGATTGGTCTGTTCGTATTTTCTATTTCTTCCTGGTTCAGTCTTGGAAGATTGTACTTTTCTAAGAATTGACCCATTTCTTCCAGGTTATCCAGTGTATTGGCATATAGTTGCTTGTAGTCATCTCTCATGATCTTTTGTATTTCTGCACTGTCAGTTGTTACTTCTTTTTCATTTCTAATTCTGTTGATTTGCATCTTGTGCTGTCACATCTTCTTAATCCATTCATCTGTTGATGGACATTTAGGTTGCTTCCACATCTTGACCGTTGTAAATAACACTGAAATAAACATAGGTGTATGTATATATCTTTGATTTAAGGTTTTTATTTTCTTCAGAGAGATTTCCAAGAGTTGAAATGCTGGATCATAAGGTAGTTCCATTTTTAATTTTTTGAGGAAACTCCTTACCATTTTCTATAGTGGATGCACCAATTTACATTCCCCCCAATAACATATGAGTGTTCCTTTTTCTCCACAACTGTACCTACACCTTATTTGTTGTCTTTTTGATAATAACCATTCTGAAATATGTGAGATGGTGTCTGATTGTGGTTTTGATTTGCATTTCCATGATAATTAGTAATATTAAGCATATTTTCATGTGTCTTATGACCATATGTATGTCTTCTTTGGAAAAATGTCTATTCAGGTTCTCTACCCATTTTTAAATCAAATTGCTTGCTTTTTTGATATTGAGTTTCATGGGTGCTTTGTATATTTTGCATATTAACCCCCTATCAGATATATCATTTACATATATCTTCTTTTCATTTCATTAATGGTTTCCTTCACTGTGCAAAATATTTTCAATTTGACATAGTATAGTTGCTAATTTTGGCTTTTGTTTCCCTTGCTTGAGGCAACAGATACAAAGACATATTGCTAAGACCAATGTCAAAGAGTTTATTGCCTAAGTTTTCCTCTAGGACTTTTATGGTTTCAGGTCTTATACTTTAAATATTTTAAGTCTTTAGCCTATTTTGAATTTATTTTTATATGTGGTGTAAGAATGTGGTCCAGTTTTATTCTTTTGTGTGTATTTGTCCAGTGTTCCCAACACCATTATTGAAGAGATTGACTTTCTCACTTTATATTCTTGCCTTCTTTGCCATAGATTAACTAACCATATAAGTATGGGTTTACTTCTAGGCTCTCTATTCTATTCCTTTAATCTATGTGTCTGCTTTTGTATGACTACCATAGTGTTTTGATCACTATAGGTTTGTGATATAGTTTGTAATCAGAGAGCATGATATCTCTAGCTCTATTCTTTCTCAGGATTGCTTTGGCTATTTGGGGTCTTTTGTGATTCCATATGAATTTTAGGATTACTTGTTCTGATTCTGTGAAAAATGCCATTGATATTTTGGTAGGGATTGCATTGAATCTCTAGGTTGCTTTGGGCAATGTGGTCATTTTAACGACATGACTGTGATTCTTCCAGTCAATGAGCACAATATATCTTTCCAATTTTTTGTATCTTCTTCAATTTCTTTTATCAATGTCTTATAGATTTTAGAGCATAGGTTTTTCATGCCCTTGGTTAAATTTATTCCTAGATATTTTATTATTTTTCATTCAGTTGTAAATGGGATTGTTTTTTATTTTTTTCTGATAGCTCATTATTAATGTGTAGAAATGCAGCAGACTTCTGTATATAGATTTGCATCCTGCAAATTTATTTAATTTATTTATTAGTTTTAGTAATTTTCTTGTGGTGTCTTTAAGGTTTTCTGTATGTAGTATCATGTCATTTGCAAATAGTGACAGTTTTACTTCTTCCTTTCCAATTTGTATTCGTTTCTTTTTCTAGTCTGATTGTTGTAGCTAGACCTTCCTATACTATGTTGAATAAAAGTGACAGGAGTAGGCATCTTTGTTTTGTTCCTAATTTTACAGGAAAATCTTTGAGCTTTTCTCCATTGATTATGATGTTAGGTGTGGTTTGTCATATATGACCATTATTATGTTGAGATATGTTCCCTCCATACCCACTTTGTAGAGAGTTTTGGTTTTTATTATAAATTGATGTTGGATTTTGTTAAATGCTTTTTTTGCATCTAGTGTGATGATCTTATGATATTTATCTTTAGTGTTGTTTACATGGTGTATCATATTGATTGAATTGCAGATATTGAACCATCCTTGCATCCCTGGGCTAAATCCCAGTTGATTGTGATGTATGATCCTCATAATATTTTGTAGAATTCAGCTTGCTAGCATTTTTTTTTTTTTGAGGATTTTTACATCTATGTTCATCAGGGAAATTGGCCTGTAATTTTCTTAGTTTGTTATGTCTTTGTCTGGCTTTGGTATAAGGGCAATGCTGGCCTCATAGAATGAATTTGGAGTGATCCTTCCTCTTAAATATTTTTGGAATAGTTTGAGGAGTACAGGTATTAATTCTTCTTTAACTGTTTGGTAGAATTCACCTGTAAAGCAGTCTGGTCCTGGAATTTTGTTTCTTGGGAGTTTTTTGATTACGAATTCAATTTCATTACTGATACTCAGTCTATTCATATTTCCTATTTCTTCTTGATTCAGTCTTGGGAAGCTATACATTCCTAGGAATGTATCCATTTCTTCCAGATTGTCAATTTTGTTGGCATATAGTCGTTCACAGTAATCTCTTATGATCCTTTGTGTTTCTGTGGTGTTGGTGTAAATTCTCCTTTTTCATTTCTGATTTTATTTATTTGGGCTCTCTGTCTCTTTCTCCCCCCCCCCCCCCCACACACACACATGAATCTGGCTAAAGGGTTATCAGTTTTGTTATTTTTTCAGAGAAACACCTCTTAGTTTCATTGATCTTTGCTATTGTTTTTTTAAGTCTCTGTTTAATTTATTTCTGTTCTAATCTTTATTATTTTCTTTCTTCTACTAAATTTGGGTTTCGTTCTTTTTCTAGTTCCTTTAGGTATAATATTAGATTATTTAAGTTTTCTTATTTATTGAATTAAGCCTACATCACTATATACATCCCTCTTAGAACTGCTTTCTGTTGTGTCCCATAGATTTTGGTACATATATTTCTGTTTTCATTTGTCTCAAGTTATTTTTTAATTTTATATTTTATTTTGTTCCTGAACCATCGGTTCTTTAGTAGCATGTTGTTTAGCATCCACATGTTTGTCTTTTTTTTTCCATTTTAATTCTTGAAAATTGATTTCTAGTTTCATACCACTGTGGTCAGAAAAGATGCTTCATATGATTGTAATCTTCTTAATGTATTGGAACTTGTTTTGTGGCCTAGCATGTGATCTATCTTGGAGAATGTTCCATGTGCATTTGAAAAGAATGTATATTATGCTTCCTTTTTTTTTTTTGGATAGAATATTCTGTATATGTCTATTAGGTCAATAATGTATAATGCATCACTTAAGGCCACTGTTTCCTTATTGATTCTCTGTCTAGATGATCTATCCATTGATGTAATTGGGGTGTTAAAGTCCCCTATTATTATTGTGTTACTGTCCTTTTCTCCCATTATGTCAATATTGGCTTTATATTTTTAGGGCTCCTTTCTTGGGTGCAAAGATATTTACAAGTGTTATATCTTCTTGTTGGATTGATCTCTTTATCATTATGCCATCCTCTTCTTTTCTCTTGTTGCAGTTTTTGTTTTAAAGTCTGTTTTGTCTGATCTAAGAATTGTTACCCCAGCTTTCTTTCTGTTACCATTTGCCTGGAATCTCTTTTTTCATCTCTTCACTTTCACTCTCTATCTTTTGATCTGGAGTCTCTTATAGGCAGTATATGTATAGGTCTATTTTTAAAATTCGTTCAGCCATCCTATGTATATTGAGTGAAGCATCTAGTCCATTTAATTACTAATAGTTATGTGCTTATTTTCATTTTGTTAATTGTTTTCTGGTTGTCTTGCAGTTCTTCTGTCTCTTTTTTCTTCTCTTGCTATCTTCCTTAATAATTTAATGACTATCTTTTGTATTATGTTTGGATTCCTTTCTCTTTATTTTTGTGTATCTATAATAGGTTTTGGTTTGTGTTTACCATAAGGCTCATATGTAACAACCTATGTATCTAGGTTTCTATTTTAAGTTGATGATCTCAAGTTCAAATGCATTATAAAAGCCCTATTTTTTTTTTTTTTCTTTTTGGCTGCATTGGGTCTTTGTTGCTGTGCACAGGCTTTCTCTAGTTGCAGCAAGTGGGGGCTACTCTTCATTGTGGTGCACAGGCTTCTCATTGTGGTGGCTTCTCTTGTTGCAGAGCATGGGCTTTATGCATGTGGGCTTCAGCTGTTGTGATGTGTGGACTCAGTAGTTGTGGCACACAAGCTCTAGGGCATGTGAAGCTGTACATTTTTACTTTCCCTTCATATTGTATGTTTTTACCATTATATTTTAATCTATTTATTTTGTGTATCCCTAAACTACTAATTATATTTATAGATGATTAATATTTGTCTTTTAACCTTTCTACTATTTTTATAAGTGGTTGATCCACTACTTTTACTATATGTTTGCCTTTATCAGTGAGTCTTTTTCTTCCATAATTTTCTTACTTTTAGAAATAAGAAATTGCCTTTTCTTGACCTTTTCTTTTCTGCTTAGTAAAGTCATTTTAACCTTTCTTATAAAGCAGGTTTAGTGGTGATGAACTCTTTAGCTTTTGCTTGTCTGTAAAACTCTTTATCTCTCCTCAATTCTGAATGATAACCTTGCTGAGTAGAGAATTCTTGTTTGTAATTTTTTTACTTTCAGCACTTTGAATATATCATGAAAATCCCTTCTGGTCTATAAAGTTTCTGATGAGAAACCAGCTTACAGTCTTATGGGAGTTCCCTTGTATGTAACTAGTTGTTATTATCTTGCTGCTTTTAAGATTCTCTCTTTATCTTTACATTTTTGACATTTTAATTATAATGTGTCTTGGTGTGGACCTCTTTGGGTGCATCTTATTTGGGATCTATGTGCCTCCTGCACCTGGATGTGTGTTTCCTTTCCAGGT
This sequence comes from Hippopotamus amphibius kiboko, assembly GCF_030028045.1. Classification (NCBI taxonomy): domain Eukaryota; kingdom Metazoa; phylum Chordata; class Mammalia; order Artiodactyla; family Hippopotamidae; genus Hippopotamus; species Hippopotamus amphibius. The sequence goes on along the minus strand of NC_080203.1, from coordinate 54,195,901 downwards.
TAAGGAATTTTTCAACTATTATTACTTCAAATAATTTCTTTGCCCCCCCCCCACTCCTTCTGGGATTTCTATAATGAGAATGTTAATATGCTTGATGTTGTCTCAGAGGTCCCTTAAATTATCCTCATTTTTGTTAATTTTTTTTTTTTCTGTTCAGCTTGGGTGATTTCCACTACTTTGTTTTCTAGATTGCAGATCCATTTTTCTATACCATCTAATCTATCACTGATTCCCTCTGGTGTGTTTTTCATTTCAATTATTTTGTATTTCAGCTCTGATTGTTTATTTGTTTTTCTTCCCATTTTCTAGCTCTTTATTGAAGTTCTTATTGTGTTCATCTATTCTTCTCCCAGCTTCTGTGAGCATCATTATGGTCATAACCTTGAACTCTTTATCAGGTAGATTGCTTATCTCCATTTAATTTAGATTTTTTTGGAGGTATTATCTTGGTCTTTCACTTGGAAAATATTCCTCTGTTTCCTCATTTTGTCTAATTTTCTGCATTTATTTCTTTGTATTTTGTAGGTTCATTACATCCCCCAATCTTGGAGAAGCGTCTTTATGTAAGTGATGTCCTATTTTGCCCAGTAGCATGCTCCTCTCTGGCCACCAGAGCCAGATGTTGCAGGGGTGTTCCCTTGTGGACTGCATGCACCTTTCTGCTTCAGCAGGGCTGAATGTTGTGGGTGCATTGGTATGGGGGGCTGGTTCCTGGTCCAACTGGCTGTGAGTCTTTGCCTCATGAGTTTGCTGTGAGTGTGCTGTTGTGCATGGCAGGTCTGCAGTATGGATGTCTGCAAGTCCCAGTGGCATGCTACTGCCAGAGCATGCTGTTGGGTGGGATAGGCCTCTAGCATGGCTGTCTGTAAGGCCTGGTAGTGTGCAACTGCTGTGCACATGCTGGTGAGTAGGGCTGGCCCCCATCATTAATAGGCTAGAGGGAGGGCTCCAAAAAGATGCCTTCCAGTGCCAGTGTCAGCAAGGCAAAATGAGATCGCAAAAATGGCTACTGCCAGCATCTCAGTTCCCAGAGGGAGTTCCAGCTGCCTCCTGCCTCTCTGGGAGGCTTTCCAAGATCAGCAAGTGGGTCTGACTCTAGTACCTAGTACTAGTCTGACCCTAGTACCTCTGCACTGGGACTCACAGCAAGTGAATTTTTATGCACACCCTTTAAAAGCAGATTCTCAGTTTGCTATAGCTCTCCAGCTCTCCTGAATTTAAGCCCCACTGTTTCTCAAAACCAGACGTACTGGGGGCTCATGTTCCTGGTGCAGGAACCCCTGCAATTTTCCTTCTTGTGTCAGTTGCTATGCTGGGGCTATAGGTCCTGACTTGACTGCATCTCTGTCCCTCCCACCTGTTCTTTTGTGGCTCCTTCTTTATGTCATTATCTGTGGAAAGTCTTTTCTGCTATTTCTTAGGTTGCTCTCAGAGATAGTTTCTCTATAAGTAGTTGTAATTTTGGTGTGTCTGTGGGAAGAATTGGGCTCAGGATCTTTCTACTTTGCCATCTTGATCCAAACTAAGCTTTTCCTATTTTTAAAAGTGTTTTTAATTTGTTGATACTCTAAGCAAGATTACTGTGTATATATTTATCTGTATAAAGCTATGTAGAGCTCTATTTTGGAGATTTGTCTTGAAGAAATTGCCAGAAGTGGAATTACTGAGTAAAATTTCATGCCCATTTTTTAATTGAGACAGATATTGTCAAAGTGAATTCCTATAAATTCTGCTAATTTACACTCTATCAACAGTATAGGGATGAGCCTATTTCCTTTCACCTTCGCAAACCTTAGATGCTATTGTTAAAATATGTACTTTCTAATTTTCTATATGGTTGCTATTGTAACAATTATATAATATGAAGGGATTGAATTTATAATCATGGTTATTATAATAAGCATTTTTATAATCTTAGTTAAGGTTGAATATTCTTACATGTTTATTGATAATTTTTCTTTCTTCTTTAGTGATTTGCCTGTTTGTGACCTTTCCTAATTTTTAGAAATTTGATAACTATAATTTTAATAATATATAAGAGCCTTTTATTTGTTGAGTATATTTACTTTATTGTCTACTACACAGAATTCATCCTAATCTGCTATTTGGGTTCTAACTCGTCTTAATTTTTAGATTTTTTTATTCTGATGTATCATATATGCATGTATGTATAACTTACGGGTTCTTTATTTACTTTTTCATAGGGGACTTTCCCATTATGAGATTAGATTCAAATATCAAATTATATTTCTATTTAGTTATTCTTTTTTTGTTTAACACTTTATATATTTACATTGTCATTCCATTTGTATGCTATTCCAGTCTCTGCCTTTAGGAAATATCTATGTTCAAACAATCCAAAATAGAATAACACACTCCAGGAAATATTTTATATCTTTTTCTTTCCAATATTTAATGTAGATTTTCCCATTAAGCCTATTATCTCTTTGAAATATAACAATAACTATAATAATATAATATATCATAACCTAATATTGTAATATCCAGGAACACATAACATTCACACACAGCCCAATCAATTTCTGGCCAATGCAGCCACACAAAATATGAACAAGTATTTAAAGAACAGATAAAAACTGATTTCATAGTACCCATTTTTATAGCACTTTTAAGACTCACAAAGCACTTCTCACTATCATCTCAGTATATTGTGAAATAGACAGGGCAAGCATTATCATCCTTGTTTTAGAGATGATAAATTTGGATTCAGAGATGCTAAGTGACTTCTGCAAGATCCTGCAGGTAATTGGTAGTTGAACTAAAATTGGAGCCAATGTCCACTTCATTTCTAATCCTAGTCTGCTGTTTCTCTCTTTTCCTTTTTATAAAAAAACCCACATAATTTATTAATCATTACTCTTTATTTCAAAATATTTGCAATTTGATTTTATGATGATTTTAAGGCCTAGGTCTTTTGACCATTATGCCTGAAATTTACAGTTCATCCTTTCGTCTTTGTGAAGCTGTTAAGAATTTTACTTCTACTTTACTTTTAACTTTACTTGTAGTGAAGTGATTTCACTATTTAAGGGGAATTTAAATATCAATTAGACTAGTCTCTTATTTGGGGATAAGATGACACAGGCTCATGGAGAGTAGTACTTGCCCGAGATCATATAGCTTAGTAGTATGATATGAATAAGACTTCCTACCCACCTTTAAATAATTGATATACTTAAATTTTAAAGCAGCTTTAAGTTTACAGAAAAATTGATTTGAAAGCACAGACCCCACTCCCACTTCTCCTATTATTTATATCTTTTATTAGTGTTCTAAATTATTACCAATTTTATATCATTATTGATAAAACCAGTATTGATACATTATTATTAACAAAAATCCATAGTTTGCATTCAGTTCACCCTTTTGTACTGCACAATCTTTGTGTTTGACAAATGTATAATGACATGTGTTCCCCAAAACTGCCATACAGAATAGCTTCATTGCCCTAAAAAGCCCCAGTGCTCCAACTATTCATCACTCCCTCCTCCTGAACTTCTGAAAAACATTGATCTTTTTACTGTTTCCATAGCTTTGCCTTTTCCAGAATGTCATATAGTAGGTAGTCATATAGTAAGTCATATAGTAAGTTGTCTTTTCAGATTGGCTTTTTCACCTAGTGATATGCTTTGACTGTTCTTCCATGTCTTCTTGTGGCTTGATAGCTCATTTATTTTTTATCATTGAGTAATATTTCATTGTATGGATATACCACTGTTATTTACCCATTCACCTACTGATGGACATTTTGGTTATTTCCAAGTTTTGGCAATTATGAATAAAGCTGTTAAAACATACTTGTACAGGTTTTTCTGTGGACATAACTTTTCAACTCATTTAGGGAAATACCAAGGAGTGAGATTGCTGGATTGTACGGTGAGCATATGTTTAGTTTTATAAGAAATGGCCAAACTGTCTATTGCCTACCCATTTATCATTCCCCTCAGCAATAAATGTGTGTTCCTGTCCATCAACATCCTCACCATTATTTGTCAGGGGTTTGGATTTTAGCTACTCTAGTAGGTAGTGGTGCTACATTGTTTTCATTTTCAATTCTCTAGTGGTACGTGATGTCGAGCATCTTTTCATGTGCTTGTTTGCCACCTGTGTATCTTCTTTGATGAAGTGTTCATATTTTTTGTCCATTTCTTTATTTTTTTTTGTTTCCTTATTGTTGAGTTTTGAGTTTTCTATATATTTTGATATAAGTTCAATGTGGTTTTGATGTGAATTTCCCTAATGACTAAATTAGGTTTTGAATCTTAGCCACCTACCCTTCCTATTTGTGTCCACACCCTCTGTATATTCTTACAAAGGAAAAGTGGGAGTCAATTGCCAAAGCAAAACAAACATAGCCATCCTTGATAATTAACATCGATAAAACAACCATTTTATTAGCCATAAGTCAGGAGCTGTACTAAAGGTTCTTATTCTTCCTCCAGTATTTAATCTAGCCTTGACTATTTAAAGCTTTTCATATGTGAGATGTCTTTATTAATAAATGCCAATCGGAAATGCTTGAAGTAAAGGTCATGATGTCAGATGTTTATGATGTTTTTACTGGTGAAAGTCACTGAAATTGAATCAGGTAGTCTTGTGTTTTAAAGACTGTAAATGAAACCTCAAGGATGTTACCATGAAATAATTATAACAAAAAGATTTTAACCACTAAGTAGCATTTAGGAATTAGTTACCTTGTTGTGGTTTTAGAATGATGCATCTTTAAAAAAATACTGCAAAGGTTTTGAGTTAGAAAACACAAAATCACTGACATTTGGGAATCCGTTATTTCATACTCTTTATTCTTCACAGAATAAAGATGAGTAATATGTGTTTATCACCATAGCAGCTCTAACATTCTTAACAATGGATGTACCAAGGACATCACAGTGATTGCATTATCTCTGAAGGCAAAAGCACCAGTTTTCTATGGTGGACTGTTACACTGGTATTCAGAAAAAAAACAAATTCAAAACAACAAAAGGACATTTCTCCATGAATATCATTATTTTAGACAGGCCTGTGATGGAACCTCTCTGTTTTTCTATACTCAAATGGGGCACAGAACTACTCTAGATCATACCGATAGAACGGGCTCGCATGGCCATAGAAAAAGACTCCAAAAGCATGAGCAACTCTAGAAGAGTATAACAGAAGACATGATTTAGAACACATTTTTTGCTGGCTATCTTTTAAAGTTGTTTTGTTTGATTCTTTAAATCAGATGTTATTGAGCTAAAATAAGCTCACATTTATATATTCAGTGTTGGCCAGAGAAAGACATATTAATAAACATTAAATTTCAAGAACACACACACACACACACTGGCATGACAATTAATTTAAGATTTGAGTCATGGGGCTATTATTCACAATTTGGTTTAAACTTACTTTCCTTTACTGAAGAAACTATAGAAATATCCCACAATTTATGCTACATAATAAAAAAGACTGCATTAAAAAGGCAGTTCAGGACATATTTTCATTATACTTCTTAACAATGAAAACTGTAAAGCCATTAAAGTATTTCAGGATAGTACTTTATTATAAGAGAAAAACAAAGAAAGTTGGCACTTGTGGCAAACTTCAAAGAAGTATTTATAAATGAGATAAATATACACACATTTTAGAAAATGATGAATTTAAAATAACTCTGTAAGTCAAACTATTTTTCTTCTTCTAGCTTCCCTTTCCTGACTTTGATGATCCTATTCTGTACATATCAATATTTATAATATTATTTCAGTACTGGATATCATATTACAGTTTCCACTATGTTATAACATCTTTTTTTATTGCCTGTCATAGTCAGTATTTTGAGGGAGCACATTTCAAACTCTATTTTCCAGTAATGTGTGCCCTGCTAGGTTTGGAAAAGTTTAGAGGGTACCAATGCTATCTTTATTTTACCATCGGATATATTGCTAAGAAGAATTTGGCATCCTAATGCCTGGTTCACAATAAGTGATCATAGATTTTTTGATCATAGTTCTTTTTTCGGAATGCATAAATAAATGAGTATCTGGATGCATGCATGAATAAATCACTTGCAGGTAAGGTCATAAGAGAGACTGGAATGCTATTTTCAAAACTGATTCTTCAGGAAACCATTTAAGCATATGAGATAGTCTTGAAGTGAGGCAAAGGTAATATTTATATTTCAATATAACTATGAAGTATACCAGTACAAAGTTAACATTTGCATGAGTCTCACAGATATAAGAAAAAATTCTCCATCATATTTGAGTGAAACAGCTACTTGAAGTAATGCTATTTATTTCTGTCACATCTTCTAAATGTTTGTGTCCTTCTTTCTTTCCTTTAAGTGACCTTGACCACTGGTTAAAGTGCACAAGCTTTAGAAACAGAGAGGCCTGATTTCAAATTCCAGCTGTTACTAGTTGTGCGATCTTGTTATAGAAACCTTATGAGCCTCTGTTTCTCTATTTTTAAATTAAAGATAAAATTAGTAGTCTCATAGGATTGTATAAGAAATAAAATGAGATAATGCATGCAAACATGATAAACACTTCATATAATAGTAGCTAATATTATTTTTGTGATATTTATTTGTTTTCCTATAATTTTCGTTCTTTTTCCTTCGTACCCACAGCACTACTCTATCCAACATTCCCATCTGTCTCTTCATATTTGATTATTTCTTTTGGATTGCTACTTAGGCCTTGGCCTCTTTGTCATCTGATGATCAAGTCCTAAATCTTTAACACATCTTTCCCATCTAATCCCCTGGAACTTTTTCAGAAATGATGTTTGGGCAACTCTAATTTTTAGCTTCTTATTTTGGGTTACTTCCTGGGCTGGAGTGGAAGCAGTATAGGTGCAGATGTGAACATTGCTTATGTAATTATGATTTTAAAATGCAATTGTAGCTGTTCTCAAATAGTAGTGCTAAGAGGGCTGCATCAAGATCGACTGAAACTTGTTATAAATATATTCCTGGCTCCACTCTCAGATATTTTAATTCAGTAGGTATATAGTGGGGTAGGGAATCCTGTTTTAAAAGAAGCAATGAGAAAGAAAAATACCACTCCAGGTGATTTTGATGCATAGAAAGGTTTGGGAACCAATTGTCTATTCTATTCATTCAGCCCAAATAAATCATCCAATTAATATCCTACAATACAGGTACTCCCTGCACCTCATAACACTTTCAAGCAATTGGATTCATGTTTTTGGTTCTATTACGGTTTTGTGTATTTAAAGGCAGAATGGTAGAGTGAAAAACATTCATGGGTTTTGGTGTCAGACAGACCTGGATTCCACTCTTAGCATGCAGTGAATATGATATTGTTTACCTTGCAGGATCCTTGCATGAGCTGAATTAGATCATTTGTGTAATTTACTTAATACATGTTATTTCCGAACTGGTAGCTATTATATATTATATATTTTCTTAAATCACCTTATGACTTGCCAGATATGAGATGCTGTGGTAAATTGAATTGTTGGGTTCAGTTCTTCACCTGCCCCCTGCCTCTACATCTTTTCCATCATTTTATTGTGGCTGCAATGTGTTTCCCTGCCCCTTGACTTTGGGTTTGGCCTTGTGACTTGCTTTGATGTTAGAATGCATGGGTTTGGAATGAGTTTGCATGATTCAGTTAGTATATAGTCATATATTTCTTCAACACCATGAAGATAACATGCCCACCTAACCTACTGATCCAAGGAAGATGAGGGACACTTGAGTCAGAGTTGCACAATGGACCTGGCGAACTGCAGCTTAAAAAAGAGCCACCTTGCTGTGCCCAGCCAATCCTAGCCTAGATCAGCTAATTTGCAGTTGACCCACACATATGGAGAGCTCAGCTGAGATCTGCAAAGCTGTCTTAGCCATTACAGCCTGAAGCAAAAGCCACCTAAGATGCCTTGCATCCATAGGAATAAATTATTTTTGTTTTAAAATGCTGAGTTTGAGAATAGTTTGTTAACCAGCCCAATTTTGGCAGCCTCTCTGCAGATGCTTTTGCCCCTTTTCAATGATAATTTAAGTTATCAACATGCCAAACACACACAAAAACAAGTAAGCAAAAAAGAGTCTTTTTCAGCAAGGGTGTCTGCCATTTCTGTTAATGTAGCAGGAGTACAGAATAATGCTGTTGTAAAGCACTCCTAGAACATTGCATAAGCATATTTCTATGCCTATGGCTGAGTGCCTTTTTCAGTTTGAAATGTAACAGTCTTGAAGGACATACTAGGGTTATGTGTCACCCTAATTTCTATGGAAGATTTTAATCCAAGATGTGGATGGACAGGTGAGAGGTTGGTCGTGAAAGCAGTATATAGAAAGAAGAGAGTCAAGAAAGTCAAGAGGATATTACTCAAGATTGTTTGCAAGAAATGCACAGCAAAAATATTATTTTAACAATTATTAATTGTGATTTAATAATTTAGTTGTTGCTAACTTTATCACAAACAGTGCTATAATGAACATCTTCACTGATGCCTCTATGTAACTTTACATAAGACTTTCTTTTGGAGATATACCAAGGAATCCTATGTGCAAGCTTAATTTCCCTAAATGCTTACAGATTGCCCCCCAAAATAAGTATGTTAGTTTATATGTCCACCATCAATGCATGAAGATTCCTATCCTCCACATTTTCACCAACACTTGACAGTACCTGAACTTTTTATCATTGTTATATGATGGATATAGAGTGCTCTCTCATTGTTTTAAGCTGTATTTCTTTGATTATTGGTGAAGTTATGCAAGTCCTCTTCTTTATTAGCCATTTGGGTTTATCCTCTTGGGAATTGCCTGTTCATGTTGTTTGCCCATTCTTATTGGAATTCTGGTCTTGTTCTTGCCAATACATTATTTATATATTCTAGAGATTATGTTTTTATTTACTAAATATTTGAATAACATATTTTCCCAGTTTTCTCACCTGCCTATTAACTTTGTTTTATGGTGTTTTGCACTGAACAAAAAACATTTAATTTTGATAAGGTTAAATCAAACAAATATCCCCATAAAGGTCTGTGCTCTTTACATCTCATTTAAGAAATTATGTTGCATGCCAAAGTTAAAAATATTTACATATTGTCTAGTAATAATTTCATAGTTTTGGCTTTCACATTGTAGCCTTTTCTCCATCTGGGGTTGATTTATATATATGATAAAAGGTATGGACATCAATCTGTTTTTCTCTGTTGTAAGGCACTATTTATAAATTAATTTCACCACTGATTTGAACCAATACAGCAATTTTTTATTTACTATGAGGGTATGTTTTGGTACTTCCAAATCAGTACCATTGGTCTATTTGTCAATTTCTGTGTCAGTACCACAGTCTTTTAAATATTATTGTAATGCAATAGCTTGTTTCTAAACTAGAAGCTATGCTTTTCAGTATAGGTATGCTAATAATATCCTTTGAGTGTTGGCAACTGTTATTTTATTATTTTATTTAAAAAAATCAAGTAAAGCTGCTAATGAGTGAACATCCACAGTGCTTATGGCATAAAGAGTTGCTTTATGTTTTATATCATGGATATGAGATGTGGGAAATTATGTGTATATTTTTCAGGTTGTCAATAGGGCTGTGATGAGCCACCTGAAATTTAATTTGTCAGGATTGAAACTGCCAAGGAAATATTTATTCAGCTATATTTATGTAGAACATCCAGATGTTGGTTATCTAATCATAGTCGTATATTCTCTTTAAAGATTTTAGGTCTTGTATTCCACTATATCATACAGCAGGTGGTAATCAGAATTCAGATCAGACATCATCTGCTCAAAAAGTTTCTATTTATCAGTTCCAATTTTGATTCTTTTTGTTGTCACCAGCCTAATATTCCTGCATAGTTAAGGTAGTACCAACGATATGATGAGTACAAAGGTTTGAAATTTTTTCCCCTTTATGTTAGCATTGAAAGTTCAAATACAAATAATTCAATAGTTTGAATAATGTAATCAGTAACTCTGTAAGTGTCAAGGCAGATTGTATATTTCTCATCCCTCTCTCCAGCCTATGAAAGCTTATGACAAACTGCTGAATTTGGGGAAAATATATACACTACTTCCCTCAATGAATGGGATGCAGTGCTGTTGTCCTATCCCCTCTCCGTGTATATCTACACATGTAAATAGACAAACACATTTTTATTCCCATAAGAGAATGTAAGCACCTTAAGAACATAAAAATTTAATAAAGATCCTTAATGACGTAGTCATTCACTCTATTGGATAACAAAATAAAATGCATACAATTAATTAATCAATCATTAATTAATAATGACCACATTTATGTACCTAAAGTACATTCACTTTAAAATTTATGCCATCTGGATATAACGTAAAAGTTATGTGTATATTAACACAGTGTTTCATCCCCATTTTTGCCCACTGCCAAAAAAAAGGTAATATTTAATCAATGTGGAACATTTCAAAGTCAATGACATGGTAGAATTCAGGAAATACAGTATAAGCAGAGGGTTTCCTATACTCAAGGCATCCAGAATTGTAAGCACCTAAAAGTATTAGACATGGTTTTGTCTTAAAATCTAGATGAAGGAATAAGTACTGAACACAAGAAAAATTAAATGGCAGAAGTTTGTCATGAGTTACTAAAAATTAGTTACCAAGAAAATGATAGGAACAATATTTTATTTGTTTATGTATTTATGTATGTATTTATATATAATCAATACATTCTCTGCTACTAAAAACTAGTAAACAGCTTGCAGTATTCTAACTTATTTCTTCAAAAAATATTTTGGAGTACATACTATGTGCTAGGTACTATTGTAGGCAATGGAGCCATAGCAGTAAACGTAACAGATAAAATCCCTGTCTTCTTTGAACTTATTTCTGGTGGAGAGCAAACAATAAGCAAATATATTGGTATAATGTCAGGGACAAGTGCTATGAAAGGATATGAAGTAAGGTAGGGTGAAAGAGAGAGATGGGAATGCTATTCTAGATAGTATAGTCAGGAAAGTCCTCTCTGAGGAAGCAATATTTGAGCAGAGACATAAATCAGTTATGGGAGCTAGCCAAGGGTCTCTCAGGGTAGAGTTTTCCAAACATAGAGAAGAACAAGTACAAAGACCCTGAAGGAGGATCTTGCTTGCATGTTCCAGGAACAACAAAGAAAGCAAATACAGTGGAGTGAGTGAGCAGTGGGAAAGAATGGGGAGAAGTGAGGTCAGAGAGGAAGGTATCCAGGGTGTCACTTTATACGTGACAATAAAGCTTTGGATATTTTAATGCAAGAGGTGACATGATATAACTGAGGCTCTAGCTTCTGTGGCTACTCTACTGTGAAGAAAACAAATCATAGGAAACAAGAGTAGAAATAGATACTGCCTAAATATAGGCAAGAGCTGACAGTGATTGAGACCAGGGTAGTAATAGTGAGAAGTGATCAGATTCAGGATAAAGTTTGAGGCAGAGCTAGCAGGAAGTGATGATAAGTATGGGGTGAGAGAGAAATAAATCAAGGAAAACTTTTAAGGGTTTAGGCTTGAGCAACTGAGTGAATGGTGGTGTTATTTATTAAGATAGGGAAAATTGGAAGAGTAGCAGATTTTGGGTGGAGGAGCAGAGGGCAGAAATTAAAAGTTTAACTTTGGAGATTATGTTTCAAAAGACTCTTAGAGATCCAAGTGGCAATATTGACTAAGCAGTTGGTTATACAAGTCTGGAGTTTAGTATTGGCTGCAAACCTACCCAGGAAGGAGTGCAGTTAGAGAAGAGAAGAGAAGAGAAGAGAAGAGGCCCAGGGCTGAGCCTTGAGGTACTTCATTATTTTTAGTTTGGGAAGAAGAGAAACCATCAATGTTGCCTGAGTAGTAGTGGCTACGGCAAAAGTGGCTAGTAAAGTAAAATAATGTCCTGAAAGCCAAGTGAAGAAAATGTTCCAAGAAAGAAGAAATAATGAATGGGAAAAAGCTGTTGAGAGGTCCGTTAGTATAGGACTGAGAGCCAACCATTGCATTTAATGGTGTAGTGCACTGTTTTGACTTTTTACTTATTCATATTTATATTTCACCACTATTTTATTCTATGACTTCACCTAGTGACCTACTTCAAGTCCTTACTAGAATGAAAGAAAGCGTAAATAAATACACTTTGATGATCAAATTATTTTTGTTGGAAACTGGAAATTCATTCAAAAGTCATTTGATGAGTTATGTGCCATAAATTGTGCAGGGATTACAAAAATTAATATACTTCACATAAAACTGATTAAAGGCATGTAGCTACATACCAGGTGTACTCTGGATCTCTGTATGACCTATGGAAATAATTCCATATGATCTTGACTGAAAACCTACCATATTGCTACCCTGTGTTCTGCAGAATTATTGTTTCTGAGCACAGAAAATAGAACATCCACTAACACTATAACCTGTATTCTCCACAAGAGCTTGCCTTATTCCCCTGACGGAGTGCACTGGCCTAAAGGAAGGAAACATGTTTTCCCAAATTTCAAAATAATTAACAGGGATATTTCAAAAATTATCTTATACCTAAGACGGAAATCTGGCTTAAGCAGACTAGTCAGCTTTTTAAAGAAACCAACCTAAAACCAACCAACCAACCATTTTGACCTTTGTGCCCAGTAGACCAAAGAGGTAAATCCTAAATGGAGTTTTATAGGAGGAAAAAGTTGTGAATTGCTTTGGCTTGAATTTTAAAACATGTCATAAGGCATTTATAATTTTCCTGGGCTTAATCATAAATATATATATATTTATGTATATATGTATATATATTATAAATAACAAGTTTTACTGAGACATAATTTACATATCATACAACTCACTCATTGAAAGTATACAATTCAGTGGCTTTTCATTTATTCACTGATTTGTACTGCCATGAACACAATCAATTTTAAAATATTTTCATCACCTCAAAAAAAAATTGAAGACCCTTTAGCCATCATCTCTCCAACTCCTCATCCCCTCCAGGCCCTGGACAGCCACTAATGTGCTCTCTGTCTCTACAGATTTCCCTATTCGAGATATTTCCTATAACTGTGGCCTTTTGCTTCTAGCTTTTTTCATTTAGCATAGTGTTTACAAGGTTTATCAATGTTGTAAACATATATGTGTTTAATTCCTTCTTATTGTCTCACAACATCCCATTGTATGGATATATTTTGTTTATCCATTCATCAGTTAATGGACATTTTGGTCATTTCTAAAATTGCCTATTGTGCATGATGATGATATGAATATTCATGTACAACTTTTTGTGTGAACAGATATAAATATCATTTCTCTTAGATATGAAGCTAATATATGTGTAAAAATATAACTCTAAAGGATTTGAGAAAAGTATACTACCAAAGTAGCATCTGACTCTGGAGGCGGTGGTGGACGTGGAGGTGGTGGTGGTGGTGGTGTGCATTGTGAGTAGGAGGTTGGTTAAAATGAAGAGTGGCAGTTAAGAAGCTAAGAAAGTAATGAGTTGGTAATTACTCTCTTATTATGAAAACCTTAATTATATAGCATGCCTTCCTTCCAAACACTGCTGAAAACCTTGAAAGAAATTCTATGCTCAAATCTTGGGTCATGTCACTTAGGTTATGCGGGTACACAGTCTGGATTTTTTATTCTCCATGCTTTGCTCTTCCCTGCTGCCCCCCCCACCTCCCACCAAAAAAATTAAAGGACAGTAAAGCCTGCTATCTCCAAAACATGCCAGCCCAGACTATAACTGAAAAGAAAATATTTCCTATTCTGCTAACAAAATACTAAAATCATCCCATATCAATAGCTTTTGTTTAAACTTTCCTTAAATACCTAGGATAAGCTGTCAAATTATCTTTGTTGTTTGATATAATAGTTTTAATTAAAAATAATTCCAAAACTCATAAGTAACATGAGAAATCATTAACTATAGTCCTCCCTTATGACATGAAAAAGTCTTTCTTGCCAGCATATTTGGAGAAACTATATTATGAAAGTAAAGGATGTGGTTTTTTTTTCTTCTTATCTTTTTGACTTACATTTATGTACTGACTAGACATGGTAATCCTGGGGGTGGGGCGTCATTTTACTTTAAAAGAGAAAGACCAAATTTACTTGTGAGATTCAATTCATAAACTTGGTGGTGGAAAGTGAGCTGGGCAGGGGCAGATGGTGCATAACTTATTAATTTCAACAGATATCCCAGCATTGGAACAGATGATTTATACTGTTCTGTGTGCTTATATTCATTCATAGGTGATGTACAACTCAACTGCATATATTTTATTCTTGATCATTTATAGTATCCTAAAATATACTTTAAGAGATTGGTACCTAACATATATATTTCTCATATATATTTTAAAAAATCTATTTCTTTTGATAAAATCTATAGCTAATAGGAAATGTATTCAACCAACACATGTGTTACCTCACCACCAAAGGCAATTTTTACAGAACCTCAAGCGATAAAGATCCACTTAAAAATGAGATGGGTAGTTACTAACCCACATTAATCTCTGTTCTGATTGGAAACAGACAATTCCCTTATTCCTGCTCAAAAATCTGTCCTCTCTGTTCCCACCAACCCTGCCAAATTCAGTTAACCCATGGCAGTTCCTTGAAATTAACACATTTCTGACTGATCCCCTTAAAGGCAGTTGCTTTTACATAATCAACATCTCCCCTAATGACTTTAGTTGAATTATAAAGAAAAGAGAGAGGAAAAAAAGAAAGAGGAAAAAAAGAAAGAAGAGGGAGAACAAACATGCAAAATCACCAGTTAGAATAATTTACTCTCCTGAGATCTTCCTCCACACTTGGCCCCTTCCAACTCTTCCATTTTAATCTTTATAATTGATTTTACTTTAGAATCTATTGCCAACAAAACCAAAGGCTTGCCATCTTTCTTATTGAGCTTGTTTCATTACCATCCTCTATCCATCTTCTTAGTAGCAGCTTAAGAATTTCTGACAGAGTTTTACCCAATTGCACTACCAATTATTATGAATGAATGAATAGGCCAACTTCTGTTGAAAGGAATAGAAAAAGTGCAGAGGGTTTCAAATATTAGAGTGCATCTGAGTCACCTGGAAAGCTTGTTAAATTCAGATACTCAGGTTTCACCCGAAGAGACTCTGTACCAATAGCAGAGATGAGGAATCTTCTTTTTGCTGCAAATTGTTCTTGGACTACATTTTGAGATACACTAATGTAGAGTATATATGGCTGAAAAGGGAGATTGGCAGCTTTTCTCTGGGAAGTTTATTCTAGCAGCATTGTGAAATGAGAATTGGAAGGGAAGAGATGAGACAGGTAGAACTGTTGTGACATGGTTCCAGTAGTCCAGACAAGAGATAACTGAGGATTTTCTGGTGACTTTGGATTTTAATGGGAGAGAATGCATGTAAGAGCTGTTGTATAGGTAGGATAGGTGAGATATGCTGATTTATTGACTGTGAGGAATCATGGATTACTCTAGGTAACATGGATAATGATGATCCTATGAACAGTAATCAGAAGGTAAGAAAGAGGATTAGGTGAGGAAGAGTGGCTTTCAAAAATAATAAAAAAAAGACAGTGTGGAGAAAAGGGAACCCTCTTATACTATTGGTAGGAATGTAAAGTGATACAGCCACTATGGATAACAGTATGGAGGTTCCTTAAAAAACTAAAAATAGAACTACCATATGACCCAGAAATCCCACTACTGGGCATATACCCAGAGAAAATCATAATTCAAAAAGACACATGCACCCCAGTGTTCATTGTAGCACTATTTACAATAGCCAGATCATGGAAACAATCTAAGTGTGCATTGACAGATGAATGGATAAAGAAGATGTGGTACATATATACAATGGAATATTACTCAGGTGTAAAAAGGAATGATACTGGGTCATTTGTAGAGGTGTGGATGGACCTAGACACTGTCATACAGGGTGAAGTGTGTTGGAAGGAGAAAAATTTTGTATATTAACGCACATATGTAGAATCTAGAAAAATGGTACAGATGAACCTGTTTGCAAGGCAGAAATAGAGACACAGATATAGAAAACAAACATATGACACTAAGGGGGGAAAGGGGGTGGTATGAATTGGGAGTTTGAGATTGACATATGTACACTAATACGTATAAAATAGGTAACTAATGAGAACCTGCTGTATAGAACAGGGAACTCCCCTTCTCTATACAGTAGAAACTAACACAGCATTGTAAAACTATACCCCAATAAAAAATTAAAAAAAAAATCTGAACTGAAAAAGAAACAAATAAAAAATGGCGGAAAGTGTCATGGAGGCCAAGTGAAGGTCTTTGGGGAGGAGATGGTTAAACTTGCCAAATGTTGTAATCAAGTCAAAGAGAATACAGACTGAGGCAGACTCAATGAGAAAATTCAGATTACTTGGACTCAAAAATAGCCATTTCCAAAGCATCTATTCTGTAGTGTAAGCCTGTGAGATATACACATTTCATCTTACCAGAAAGGTGGTAGGCATTTCCTTCTTCAGATTGTTTCTTCATGTTACTGTGAAAATGTGGCCTGAATTCTGGTCTATGAGAGTGTTCAGAGTGACAACCTTATGTCTTTTCTGCAACTATAGAAATAAAGATCCTACTCTTTATTTCTCTTCATTAAATGTAAATAAATTCACAGCTTCTCTTCTCTTTATCAAAGACATTGCCAGTCTCCAAGCTCCAGCAGCCCAAATTTGAGCCTCTGTAATCTTTGTACATTTAGCATTAACAATTAGTAGCATTGATTCTGTGTAGCACTTAAGAAGCAAACATTGTTTTAATTTCCTAAAAGATGTCTGATCTCTTGGTTTTGCCCCAATTGGTTAAAATATTTTGGTAATATTATTAGTCTATAACAACACAACACTGTTGTATGATTCTAAATCTTGGCTGTCCAATGTGATAGCCATTGGCCATATGAGACTATTGAAATTAAAATTAATTAAAATGTTAATATTTTGTTTTTTAGTCATATTAACCACATTTCAAATGCTAAGACACATGTGTCTAGGAATTACCTGATCGAACAGCACAGATATAAAACATTAACATCAAAGCAAGAATTTCTATTGGACAGTGCTCTTCCAAATATTTGTTTCTGGCTTTGTTATTATGTGTTTACAAGGATGGATGATGAACTCAGTGCACAGGAACCTAGCAAGGTCAGTATGTATGGGCACATCTGAAGTGAGAGCTATTTAATTCCTTGCAAAAGACATCCAAGGATTGCAAAGTTTTAGTTTTTTTTTCTTTTAATTAAAGGTTGAGCCCAAACTTAATCATCAGCATGTTTTCTTTCTATTGTAAATACATTTGATAGGAGACCTTAACCAGGTCTTCATAATTTATAGGTGTTTTTATGATAATCTATTATTCAGCAATTCTAATTCATTTAAAATTAATTTTCCAATAAATTTAAAAAAGTTGCGGTAGCTAAAATAATCTTAGTTATTTGTGAGATTTTGATGATGGTAATGTCCAATTTATTATTTCCAAGCAAATGAAAAATGCCCACTTCTAGTTGAATAATGAGATTATTCTAAATATCCTAGTGAAATTTGAAAATTTTTAGTGACTGAAAATTGCCATTAGCAAGTAATTTGATAAGATCTAAAAATCTCAAGTACCTTTGAACTCTAATACTTCACAGCAGCTCCAGTCGTAGCTATATACATAGGTGATCACGTGCATATGTCAGATTTATGCTGCTTGTTTTCCCCAAAAGATACTGCAACACTGTTCTTTAGGTCAGTTTTGTGGGTATTTTATCAAATGAGATTGCTCTGGAGATGTTTTGGAGAGACCAATCAAGTAATCAGTTTATTTTGGAGAGACCAATCAAGTAATCAGTCATTAGATACAATCTTTCTAATTTCAAGCCTCAGAATTTATATTCCTCCTTGAGGACATTCAGTTGCCAAGCATAGAGCTGAAATGGGAGTTATTTTAAACATTTACAAAAGAAATCTTAGGATTTGCTGAACAGCAAATCTTTTATTTCCCAGATTTCTAGAGAAGATAGTAAATATCAGTGTTTCTCAAAATATAGTTTGTGGAACAGTGTTTTCTTTCTATACTAGTAGGTGACGTTTAGTTAGATTTACAAGAAAAGGGTGAGTATTAGAGTCCATGGTCAAATTTATTTGTGAGAAGCTAGGTTAGATCTTTTTAAAATTTTAACTACAGGACTTTTTCACGCTTTTTAAGTGATCGTGTGCATTGTGAATAACCAAATGGGATTGGTATCATTGGCCACAAGCATCTCACAGGACTAACGTGCCACAGAGTACATTTTGAGAAATTTTAGTGCATGGGCTTGAAATGATCACAAAAGAAAGAGATGAGCATATGCATTCATTGTGTCAAACTTTGTATATTTTGAAATAAAACTTTTATTAGAAATAAAAAATAAAAAATATGTGAGAAATTGCAGCAACCTCAAAAAAATGGACAAAAGAAAGGATGGAAGGAAAGAAAAAAGGGAGGGAGGGACTGTATTATCTACTATCACATCAGATTATTTTCTGCTTTAGCTAAGGAAAAAGGAATGACAAAATATTCTTTGTCTTGCGGTACTTTCATGTCAGCAGCATTTATTAATTGCTCCCAATAGTCTGGATAAGACAAGCTACTATACAAGTTATAGAAATAATCACAGGTCTAGGACCTCAGAGCCAAAAAGAAATCAAGACAGGTGTAGTGAGATTGAAAGTAGGCCCAGAATAAACTATAATGTTTACTTTTTCTTGCTTTTGTTTGAATTCCATGGCAATATGTGTTTGTAGAGAGCTGTGAATCATCTGTTTGTCCCAGCTTCAAAAGGTCTCCAAATATTTAAAGCCAAAGTGAGCTTACAGCATAATGATATAAATACAAACGTTGCCATTCATTGCTTTGAAATTACAAAACCATTATATTTTTTCCATCTTCCCATATTTGGTCAAATTGGAGATTTAATTTTCCAAATATGTTATGCCGATCTTTCCCCATGTACATGTTATCTGTTGTTTCATCTCTGGATTATTGTTCTAAATTCTGTGTGAATCATCAAAATGCTTTCTGAAAATGCCATTAGTAGGAAGAAGCTCTCTTTCTTTGTTTGGTAAAACATTTTTAAACTATGATATGTTTTAAACCAAAATGAAGGGATTGCTTGAAAAGATATGTCAAATAAATTCAATCAAGCTACATTTACTGTAGACAGGGACTTGAATCATTAGCCAAGTGCCATGTTTCCCAAAGTAAGTTCCATAGAAGATTAATTTTTAGGACTACTGATTTTTGGTGGGGAAAGGGGATAATTTGGTATTATAAAGTTTGGGAACTGCTGTATTAAACAGTTTGAAATGTTTCTTTACTGCAGGACTACTGAGAATCTTTAATGTGTACGCAGTGGTTAGAAAATAATCACCCAGTGATATGAGGAGGAGTGGATATGACAAAGGTGATTTGTGAGTAGCTGTGGGAACAAAACTAGTCCATCATATTATTTGCCAAATAGAGTACATGAGTCTTTTATGTATTCAATAAAATAAGTAAGTTATAAAATAATTGAATGTGAGAAAAGCAGGCTCTTTTGGAAAGTATGCTTTGTTTCATTCCAACATACCCTTTCACTGAGAATCTGATGGCCTTGTGGGTGACTACCATGAGGATATGTCAGTACTTTATTTCAGTATCATTATATCCATCCTCTTTTGGATAATAGCTATTCAAATCTTTTTTCTTCCACTGAGAACTCACCTTGAACCCGAAAGACTTATGTTGCTCATATGTTTACTTTCCACAAATTTCAGTGTAACATTTACTTATTGTATGATATTTGGAAAAGACAGCAAATGTAAATTGGGAAAAAAAGAAAACTTTTTTCTTTCCTATGACTTCTGATATTATTATGAACAACTTTTGTCCTAACTGTTTCAGATAATCTGTGATTACTTCTTTAAATTTTCCAGAAGAGAGTTTACTGGGTCAGATAATATGAATATTTGTAAGACAATATATTTTACAAATTGCTTTCCAGGAAGGTTGTCTAATTGTCCACTCTTACCAGCTGTAAATGAAAGTGACTATCTCTTCATATCCTTGTCAGCATGAAATAGCTTTTTATTTAAAAGGAATACAATTTGATAGACATAGTGTCTACTTTTACTTCAATGGGTATTTCTTTGATTACAACTGAGTGCACACTTTTTCATATTATTTAAAAGTAATGATTTCTGAACAAGAAGAACATAACTACCCTGGAAGTAGATAATTTAAGGGCCAAGACTTGGTTTTCTGCATCTTTTCCAACCACCTCATGGACACTAAAGCTATACCAACCAGGTAAAAACCAGGCAACAAGCCATCTGCAATTTGAGGACTCTTTTCTGAAGTAGCAGAGGAATATTGAAAATAGTGTTAAAATCTGGGTATGGTTAAAATTCATGCCCAAATGGAAAAGGGTTTCAATCTTACGTTTTATTAAAAAGGACCCTTTATATAGGCTATCCAAAGAATTTTCATTTGGATTAGAGCGCTTGGACTCTTGGCAGGGAATAACACTAAAACAGTAGTCCAAGTTTTGCACGATCTACTGCTCCCCTTACTTTGAGGCCTCATTTACTTCTTACTCTTTGATGTCTCACAAAACTACTGTGAGCCTATATTGGACAACGGATCATTCATACACAATGATTCAGAATTCTGAATTCCTTGGGAGCCCAGAGAAGGCAATTAAATATCATTATTAGTGACTTAAAATTGACAGTACATTTTCCTCCATCTGATCTGCTTAATTCTAGCTTGAAATTCCCAAGTCATTAACCTCTTTTTTCATGGGTTATCATAAAAAGCTGAAGTTATTCAATCCTGTGACAATAATTCTGATCCTAAATATTGCTGAAGAATAAAGACCCCCAGTTATCACTGCCAATTTGCACCAAGCTTTTTTTTCAATGACATTGAAAAAGTGAAATATTAATATGGAATATAAAATTCTGCTTATTTAATGTGATAACTTCTACTGAACATTTGCTTAAATATTTAGTGAACAAAAGTGATTGCCTGAGTGGAAGGAAATAATACAGTATTCAGCTTGATGGTTTTAGTCTATGACAAAACTGAGGCAGCACTGATATTGCCAATTAATTTCCATTCAGAAATGCAGTGTATTTTAGGTTTAATTTTCCAAGATTAGTAAATAATGTAGGGTGATACTTTAAAAGTAGCTGTGCTCCTTTTGTACATTTCAACTGATTAAAATTTATGCTAAAAGCTTAATCTGGGAATTAGATTTTGTTTGAGATACTGAAAAACAACCAGGCTTAAATGACTATAGCTGTTAGTTTCTTTCTGCTTTTCCCTTCAAAGTGAGTAGAAAATTTATTGTCAAAAGGAGTTTGATCCACATAGCCTCTGAGATTGTGTTGTATCTAACTGAACAAATTTTAATCTAAGGAATACATTAATAAAGCCCCTTTACTTTCTTTTTTTTAAAATTTATTATTTATTTATTTATTTTATTGGCTGTGTTGGTCTTCGTTGCTGCACACAGGCTTTCTCTAGTTGTGGCAAGCAGGGGCTACTCTTTGTTGTGGTGGGTGGGCTTCTCATTGCAGTGGCCTCTCTCGTTGCAGAGCACGGGCTCTAGGCACCTGGGCTTCAGTAGTTGCGGCACATGGGCTCAATAGTTGTGGCTCCCGGGCTCTAGAGCGCAGGCTCAATAGTTGTGGCATATGGGCTTAGTTGCTCCACGGCACATGGTAACTTCCTGGGGCAGGGATCAAACCCACGTCCCTTGCATTATCAGCCCAATTCTTACCCACTGCACCACGTAGGAAGTCCAAGCTGCTTTACTTTCAACTATTGTGAGTTACTTTAGCCATGCATTGTTACATTGTTTTCATGTATTGTCTTTGTTATATATTGCTATAGAAAAACCTAATCTTGAACAATTTCATCTATAATTTTAAAATATTTTTGAAAAAAGTAATTTTCCTGTGGTCAAAGTTTACAAAAGGATATTCATTAAAAAGTTTCCTTCCCACCCCTAATGCCTGGTCATATAGGTCCTTCCCCTAGGACCAAGTGCTGTCATGGTTTCTTCCAGACATAATCTATAAATAGGTTTGGGTTTGTTTTTAATGGAAAAGCAGAATTATATTGTAACTGTATGTTGCACATATCGTACAATTTGATATTTTGTTTACCTCTCTGTCTCTGCAGCTATTTTTAGCTCCCTGAAGGCAAGAACTATATTTATATTTTGAACAAATCTATATTGAGTGACTACTGTGCCCTGTGTACCATTGTAGGTACTAGGGATACATCAGGGGCAAAAGAGACCAAAAGATCTACCACCATGGAACTTGTATTTTTATTTATCATCACCACATCCCAAGTATATAGCACAGTATTTGGTACTCAGTCATGTTCAACTAAGTTTTGTTTTTTTAAGTCAAATTATGTTAAAATGCTGTATTAGGGTTCTCTCTTGTTCTCTTTCTGTCTCTCTCTCTCTGTATACATTAATACATTATATAAAATCAACAACATATATCAATTAATATATTAGTAATTATACAATGTTAATATATTAATATTACTGTTATTGTATTAATCTATATATATATATACATAATTATATATGTATGTACATATATATGTAATGAGAGAGAAAGAGAGATTTTAAGGTATTAGTTCACATAATTGTGAGAGCTGGCAAGAGTGAAATCTGTAGGGCAACCCAAAATGCTGGAAATTCACATAAGTGTTGATGTGATAGTCTTAAGTCCAAAGGCTAGAAACTCAGGTAGAATTTCTACATTGAAGAATGGAGGAAGAATTCCTTCTTTTTTGGGAAAGCTTTGTTCTTAAGGCCTTCAGCTGATTGGATGAGGCTCACCCACATATGGAGGGTAATCTGCTTTACTTAAGGTTAGCTGATGTATATATGAATCACATCTAATAATACGTTTACAACATTTAGACTAGTGTTTGACCAAACAATTGGTCACCATAAGCTAGCCAACTTGAAAAATAAAATTAACCATCACAGATGTCTTCCTGGTATAATAATATTCCACAATGGCTGGATAATATGGCTAATTCAGTAAAGGCTCTATTTCAAAATAGGTTTATTTCAAAACATTAATTGCACTGTTCATGGATCTGTTCTCTAAATACACATGCCAATTTATCCATGCCTCTATTTGCACTGTCTCTATGCATCCAGTAAGTTACCTTACTTGTGTCATGTCTAAATTTTCAGCAGTATAGGAAAAGGTACAAATTATTTTTTTCTTATTTATAACATATGGTAAGTGGTTTATCAATCTTCATAATATTGTTTGTTTTGCCCAGATGACATCATTGAGATTTGATCACTATTTTGCTTTCATTTGCTCATTCTGGTTTGACACAAGTAATATTTTTTAACCAGTTTACAATGTTTTACCATTTTATGAAATCTCACACAGTTGCATTAGATACAAGTTGGATAAAATGGTAACATGTAATGTAGATTAAACTACTTAAATCAATTAAGGTATCTTTGAGAATCCTAAATGGACTTGCAAATATTTGTACTCATAAAATATGTATTCTTTTTAATTAGACCCTCATATTTCCAAATGAATTTTGTACCATGGTATCAGTGCCAGATATACCTCCTCCACTCTCCACTTAAATACCGAAGAAGATATACAAAGACACCAAAACATGAAACATTTAATGAAAATAATGACAGGAAGAAAAAATAAGAGGAAGGAGATTAGCAAGGTAAATGGGGTTGAATTGAGAAAATAAAAAAAAAAGGCCCCTCCACATTTGGAAGCAGAATAACTCATTAAGGCAAAAAAAAGTTAAAAGACTTTGCTTCCCTCCCATTGTCAGTCTAGACGGAAAGTTGACCCATTGAGTAGAAGACTAGGCAGCCAGTTCTCTGTGACACAGTGACCACTTCTGAAATGGCCAGAGTTTTGCTTACCATTCCCTCCTCCCTAGCACCATTTTAGGTTTCTTTCTATATCCATTGTGACAGTGGTTCCCACACCTACCAAATGTGGGAATAAATATTAACAAATATTTACTGAACACCTACTCTAGCTAGATACTATTCTAGGTGTTGAGGATACAGCATTGGAAAAAAAAACATGCCTTCATGGTGCTTACCTACTAGTGGGAAGAGAGATAATAAACTAAACAATAAATGAATAAACTACATGCTATGTGTCTTAGCTTGGGCTACTATAACAAAAATAGCATAGATGGGTGGTGCAAACTATAGAAGTTTATTTCTCACAGTACTAAAGGCTGGAAGTCCAAGATCAGGGTGCTAGTAAGGTCGGGTTCTTGGTGAGAGCCCTCCTTCTGGTTCAGAAATGGCCACCTTCTTATTGTATCTTCACATGGCAGAGAGAGAGAGAGCTCTCTTCTGTCTCATCTTATAAGGGCACCATCCCATTAATGAGGGCTCCATTCTCATGACATAATTACCTCCCAAATGTCCCGCCTCCAAATACTATTACACTGGGGATTAGGCTTCAACATATGAATTTGGGGGAACACAAACATTCAGTCCACAGCAATATGTTAGAAAGTGATAAGTTCTATGTTAAAAATGAAGAGAAATGTGAGGGCAAGCTGGCTACATCTGTCACTCCACTGATCTCCAGGATTGATTTGGCTGATTTGAATGGCTAGGCGGGTGTCCTCTTCTTTCTTCACTTCTCCATGTGTGCCCCTCCCAAAGCTGCATGCTAGGTCAAAGAGGGCAACCTTCCCAATATAGGAGGGCTATTCTTTGGGCAAGGGCATAGCTGCATTCTGCTGCTAGAACTTCCAGATAAGCTCTCAAGTACCATTTGTAGGAGAACATAGAGGAATCAAGCTTCCAAGACTCCAGATACATCCAAATGAGGTGCTACATATTGCAGTCTGTCTTTCTCAAAAATAAAAAAAAATTAAAAAAAGAAGAAGAAAAGAGGAGAATGAAGGGGTTGAGAGCATGCTGGAAAAGCAGTGTAGTCAGGGTAGGCCTTATTATGTCATCAGAATTGTACATATGAATTGTGGACCTGTCTTCAGAATTTCAAATTTATTATTTCTGAGTAGGGCCCAGGAATCCATACATCTGTCCACTGACTTATTCACCCTGGCTTATAAACATATTTATACATCCAATCTTGAGACAAAAATAAAACAATTCTTGTAACTGCCCCTACCCCACCCTCCCCCCAAACCTCTCTCTCTCCTTTCCTTGCTAGAATTCTAGAAACAATAGTCTGTACTTAAGATTTCCATTAAGTATGATTTTTATTTATCAAACACATACATAGTACTTATTAGGTGTCAGGGATTAGTGTAAATAATAGGTAGGTGTTGTTATTATAATCATTTCATCTCTAAACTATGCAGCCTCAAGCCATTTGAGTCATTCAGCTCTTACTGTTTCCTTATCTACTAGGGTGATTTAAGACAGAGACAGTTTGCCTGGCAGAACCTAAGGAAATTTTATTGGCATTGGGCAAACCATAAGCCACAAAAATCCAGCAATGTTCTGGTTCATGTCAGCTGCAGAGAAAAAAAAAAAAAAGAACTCTCATAGCCATTATACAAAGCTCTAAATGTATAATAACTTCCAAAATTTCTTCCCAATTCCTCCCACTCACATAATACTACATCTTAACCACCTGCAGAGAAGGCAGTAGAGGGACATTTAGGAGGAGAAATAAGATAAAGGAGCTTGTTGCTGCAACCTATGCCCTTTGTCCTGGGAGATTCCAAGTTCTATGCTTTTTTTTAAGCCAACCCATTCTTAGATTTTTCAAATTATTTATAATCAGACTCTTGGGTGCCTTCGGCCAAATCTCAAATTTTTCACATTTATATCTTCTGTGTTCTTGTGTGTATGTGTGTGTTAGGGGATGTAGATGGGGGTTGTAATGGATCCTAAGCAAATATTTCCCCATTCTCCAGAACATAACACAAGTAACCTTGTTACTGTAAATGAAAGGAGCAAAGGACATCCCATTATACAGATGCCTGGTCATTCAGTCCCATTCTGTCTTAAATGTTAGGGAATAGGGGTTAGAATAACGTGGCTGATTTCTCAAAAGTATTTAAATTATTATAAAGTTTCTAAGTATTGGTAATGTCCTTACTCATCTTTATTAACAGATGGACTTTACACTAAAGTCCACCCATTTTCTTGTATTAATTATCCCCTCAACCTTACTCGATGCTTCAGTGAAGACTAATGTACTAGCTACTAGCATGTTTTATAATCAACAATAGTTCATAGATAGGGCAGAACTCAGGGACAGTGTGGTGACCTCACATTGCTACTTCATGACTATTGGCCAGTGTTTTCTAGAACTGGGTCTAGATACATCATCATGGACTTCATCTCAACACAACACTGAGTGCCTGGAAGAAACAGCCCACTTTGTTGTAGGACAATACTAGGAAATTTCAAGTCGTTGCATAACTTAGGCTCACAGAATCACACAGAGCCCTCATAAATTTTTACTTTACAGGCTTTTGAGGCCTTTTTATGAAATCCTAAGATTCTTTTCTCGAGACCAAATTCTAGACCTAAGCTCATCAATCTTAACCATTTGAATTTATTTCCTTCTCCTATATATTTTCTTTCCTGATTCTCATTGCTTATTTCAAGATAGGTTCTGTGTTGTATCTTGCTGATTACAGGGAATCCAATTTGCAGTTCCATAGACACTCCTGTCTCCATTCCTTTATAATTCACTCCCAGCCATCTCTGGTTTAGTTCCATTTTTTCCAAATAAAAGTAACACTGGAAATTCAAAAAGTTGCAGTAATTTCAGTTTCAGTGCAAATATCAAAGTTTTTGTATGGATTTAAAAATATGCCAGAGAGTCACATCATGCTACCTGTAATTATTTTAATTCCACTATCTAAAAATACCAATAATTATAATAACATCAATACAAATTTTGCCCTGTTCTAATTAAGAATGCTAGGTTAATAAAAAACAAAAACCTCCCAGGACTGAAAAATACTAAATTTATTATATTACATATTCATCTTCACTTTTTGTATGTGTTGGCAAATCAAAAATTTAACTCACAGCTTCCAAAGTGTCAGCTAAATCTTTTTAGCACCTTAATTTTTACTTAAAATTTAAACTTTGCTCTTCTTATCCTGACCTTCAGGCAGCTTTTGGTGGCTGTTTCATCCCTTTTAACCAGTAGTTTGCCAACTGGCACCTAGATTGATAAGTAAGGCCAAAAAATCCTTTTTTTTTTTTCTTGACCTGCAGACTGTTCTAACAATTGAATTAGTAACCAAGGTTTCAAAACTAGACAATGACATAAGCAAAAATATCCACAATTTTGGCATTTGAATCTCTAGTCCTCCATAGTGCCCCCTAAATCAACTATATTTATTTTTCCCTAGTTTTATTGAGATATGATTGACATATAACATTGTATTAGTTTACGGTATATAAAATAATGATTTGATATATGTATATGTTGCAAAATGATTACCACAATAAGTTTAGTTAACATTCATCACCACAGATAGTTTCATTACTTTTCTTGGTGTGAGAAATTTTAATATCTACTCTCTTACCAAATTTCAAGCATACAATACAGTATTGTTAACTATAGTCACCATGTTGTACATTACATCCCCAGAATCATTAATCTTATAATTGGAAGTTTGTACATTTCAATCACCTTCACTCATTCCCCCACACTCCACTCCCTGCCTCTGGCAACTACCAATCTGTTTTTGGTTTCTATGACTATTTTTTTTTTTAAGATTCTATGTATAAATGAGATCATACAGTATTTTACTCTGTCTGACTGAACATAATGCCCTCGAGGTCCATTCTAGTTGTCCCAAATGGCAGGATTTCCCTTTTTTATGGCTGAAAAATATTCAATCTCTTTATTCATCCATCCATTTATGGACATCTAGGTTGTTTCTGTGTCTTGGCTTTTATAAATAGTGCTGCAGTGAACATGGGGGTGCAGATAAATATATTTTCAAGACAGTAATTTCACTCCCTTTGGTTATATACCCAGAAGTGGGATTACTGGAACATAGAGTAATTCTACTTTTAATTTTTTGAGAGACTGCCATACTCTTTTCCACGACTACGGCACCATTTTTAATTTTCTTCAACATTTCTTCCAATTTCTGCACATCTTCACCAATTCTTATCTTTTGTTTCTTTGATAATAGCTATCCTAATGGGTAGAGGTGATATCATTACAATTTTGATTAGCACTTCCATGATTAGTGGTGTTGAACATCCTTTCATATTACTTGTTGGCCATTTGTATGTCTTAGGAGAAATGTAGCTTCTGAACAGTAAAGGAACCAATCGACCAAGTGAAAACACAATCTACAGAATGGGAAGAAGTATTTGCAAACCATATATCTGATAAGAGATTAATATCCAAAATATATCAGGAACTTTTACAACTCAATAGCATGCATAAATAAATAAATAAAAATTTTTAAATGGGGAAGAGATTTGCATAAAATAAATTTAAAAATTAACAATATTCCTTTGAAAAGAATTTAATGCAAACCTATTGTTGGGCTGCTTCTCAGAAGCCTGCAAGCCCTATAGTTGCCCAACCTCAAGAGTGAAGAAAGGTCCCAGAGTTAGCAACAGAGACATCAATGGTTTAATGGATGGGGGGGATCTTACATGTCTCAAGCAAGGTCCTGGAGAAACACCCCACCCTGTGCACAGGCAGGAACGACTTGGCAGCAGTATTTGCTGGTACTGACTAGGGAGGGTGAGGTTACCAGTTATAGTCTGGTTGGCTCATCAGTTACCAGGGAAACCAGCAGAGGCTCATACCCCTCACAGCCCCTTTGATAAGGTATCATGGTGAATGATGGAAATGTTCTGATCTAAAGATTAGAACAACCACTAGCTGGGGCCTGGGGCAAGTATGTAGGCATTTACTGATTAGGATCTATGATTAAGAAGGAAGGTCAATCAGGTGAGGAGGGTGTAGGTGAAATAGGCACTGATTGAGCAGGGGATATACAGAGAGCAAGAGAACAGCTCCTTGGAGGGCCCGAACATGCACCTACACAAGGCTGAACATTTCCCATTCAAAACTTATGTCCCTTTCACTCACTTGTATGACATAAAAATGTAATACTACCTTTTCATCCTAATAAAGGCATACTTCACAGTATTGAAATGGCACACATTATAACTCCCCTCCTCCTCCACAAATTAGGAAACTAGCCACTGGTGAATATTTTACAATTATTTTCACCTTTGAAATAGACATTCCTACATGTACTTGAAGGTTTGAAAAATTAGAGCTGCTTCTTTCCAATTAAAAGGTATAATTATTTAAAGCAAGGATTAATTCTACAAATAAGTAATTTTAATTGCCCAAGGATAGAATATATCTTTGCTTTTCAGCCAAATGAAAATTGTCAAGTTTAGCCTACCAGCCCTCAAGTCCTGAAAAGATGTTTAAGATTTTTCTATAACTTATAAAGGAAACAGGTTTGGCACATATGTAAAGACTCAGACTAAAACTTGAGATGAGCCTGATTCACAATGCTCAGATCCAGGGCATTATTTCTACTCAAGTGATCCAAGAAGTTGTTTTCTTTGTTTATTTGGGGTTTTTTGTTTGTTTGTTTAAAATAAGATCCGTTAATAGCACTAACCCTAGTGTTTCTCCTTTGGATCTGCTTGCCAGACTGTCAGCTAAACTGAAGTTCCCAGAAGCTTACTCCCCAACCTCTGTCTCTTTAATTCATGCATGTGTAAACACAGAGTCTGTTTCCTTTTGTTCCCAGGGGTTAGAGACTCCCATAGTCACTTATTTCAGGTGAGAACACAGTTGGTATAATTGTTTCACAAACCATTCTGTTCATCTATTGTGTCTTCCTCCAAACTAGAATTAAAAGGTACTTTATAGACTGCCTTGAACACCCCTTCCCTAACAAACACATTCACACAATGACAGGTACACACACGAATACACACTCTTCAAGGCTGGTGTTGACTCATCAAAGCATTTTGGACTATGGGCATTTGGAGTTCAGTGTCACAATCCCTCAGATCCTTCCTATCTATCCTGGGAAACATGGCAAAACTCTTCCCTCAGCAACTAAAATCACTTTTCAGTCAGGCAACCTTGAAACTGACCAGAGCCAAAGAGAGCATTTAGCAGGTCCCATCTATGGGAGCTCAAGACACATCAAAGTCCATTTGCTGACCTTACCAATTCAGCCAGATTCCAGTATTTGTACCGTATTACCTACCCACTCACCTACACCTTATTTTGACAGCTACCAAGATCCATTCTCCACTCTGCACATGTTTCTTAAAGACCTGAAGTAATCTGTATTAAAACAGTGACTATTTGGCATGTAGAATATTATATTTCATTGGGCATGTGGTATAGGCATATGCTATGCAAGTCAGAGAATGTCCTGGTCCCGACTTGACTCTAAGAAAGGCTTCCTTATAGATTATATATGCTCCAATTACTTTCAAGAATTTTCTGTCCATATAGCACCCTTAAACACTACCTATTAGACCACTCATGAGGAGAAAGGGACAGAGGATGAAATCTTTTATTTTTTTTTAATTTTTAATTTTTTATTTTCTTTTATAAATTTATTTCTTTATTTTATTGGTTGTGTTGGATCTTCATTGCTGCACACGGGCTTTCTCTAGTTGTGGCGAGCAGGGGCTACTCTTCATTGTGGTGCACGGGCTCCTCATTGTGGTGGCCTCTCTTCTTGTGGAGCACAGGCTCTAAGCATGTAGTTGCGACACATGGGCTCAATAGTTGTGGTGTATGGGCTTAGTTGCTCCATGGCATGTGGTATCTTCCTTGGACAGAGATCGAACCTGTGTCCCCTGCATTGGCAGGCGGATTCTTAACCACTGCACCACCTAGGAAGTCCCAGATGAAACCTTTTAGGTGAACAATAAATTAGGCCCTTGCTACAAAGGACTGCACCTTTAGTTTTAAGGGATCTCTGCCATGCCTCATCCTTAGATAACAAAAGTAGCTGTGATCAGATTCCTTAGTGCCCCAGGATGAAACAAACTACCACCACCACCACCTTATTATGTACCATATAGATGAAAATTCTTATTCTTCACTTCCCCCAATTATATTGTTCTCTGTGTGTGTGTGTGTGTGTGTGTGTGTGTGTGTGTGTGTATGTTGTATTGGTGGGGTCATAGGTGCTATAACTTACTCTAAGCTAATGTAGGCATTTTACCTTAATTGATAGAAACAAAGGAAAACCATGAAGGCATTATGAAACTATCAGGCAATAAAAATGTCAAATAGTAGGGATTGGGAGAAAATTTATTAAAGTTCTCAAACCCACTTAATTTACTCTTAGGCCCCTATACAGTTATTAATATTAGAACTCATCTGTCTCTTTTTCACCTATTCTCTTCCAAACTCAGCACAATGTAGCTTCTGTCTTTCTCACGCCATTACAACTGTTCTTACTACAGTTATTTATCATCCCTTGATTCTGAACCAAAACTGACAACTTTCTGCTCCTTAATTTACTTGAATGAATGCAGCTTTTGACCTACATGACTACTCCTCGGTCCTTAAAACTCTCTATCAGTTGATTTTCACAACTTTGTTCTCTTCTAGTTCTCCCTCTACCTCTCTGCATACTTCTTTTCATGCTCTTTTACCCTGCCCATGAATGTTGGTATTCCATAGGCAACAACCAATTATTGAGAAATCTCTTCCAGTTCAAAGGTGAATGAACAATAACAAACTAGTCACCTTGTACTTAATGAATCCTGTTTCTAGGAACAAACAAGTAAAGATATATTAAATTGGGTCAGATTAACTGGGTCATATCAGATGAAGCTAAATCAAATAATTACTACAGTATTTAAAAATTGCAAGCAATTATCAACTCACAAACTGGAGATTATCCTTAACTCCTTTCTCTCCCTCATTGCCACATCCCTAGGGATACAAGGTTCTTTTAAATAGGCCTTCTAAATATTTCCCAAATTTGTTTTCTCCTCTCCATTCCCACTACTATTCTCTTAGATGTGGCTTTCTACCTCTCTTTCCTATGCTATTATATAGCACCTTCCTTAATTTACCAGCTATTAGTCTTCTTCTCTTTAATCTGTTTCCTCTATTGTTGATCTTTGTAAAAAAAAATCTAAGCTTATCTCTGACCTATTTGATATTCTTCACTCACCCTCCACTACTTCTGGAAGAAAAAGTCCAAACTCTCCAGCGACTCATGGATTGGTTGCTAGACTAACTCTTCAGCCTCACTTACCATTGCTTCTCTATACTGTATACTCCAGTCCCTGTTATTTCTTCACATTCTTTTTCTGGAATGCCCTTATCCACTAGTTCACCAGGAAAATCCTAATTCATCAAGTTGTCTACTAGAGTTGGTTTGCACTGGCTCACCAGAACCAATTGTGTGCATCTCCTCTCAGTGACTTCACAGTGGTAGTTTGAAATCAGCTGTGCTGGCAGTATTTATGCAACAGAAGTTAGTAAATAATACAAGTCATATTTATTAGTTTCTTTGTTGTGTTCCCTCCCCTTTCTGCACCAAGTTAGTTGTTAAACCATTACCAGCACACCACTGTATTCATCCTTTAAATTATAACTCTAATGTCATATCTAGGAGGACTTCATTAATTATTCTAACTGCTTTTCACCATCAGAATTTAACTAGTCTCTATTTTGAACTATTTCTGAAACTTGTATCTACCATCTCTGTTGTACATATTACACTACCAAAGACAATTTATTGAATAACATGACTGCCTCCCCTAGTGATTGGTAAGTTTCTTGATGCAGAGTCTGTGTTATGTTTCTTTTCCAGCACATAGCACATTGTCTATCACATGGTAGATCATACCTATTGGTGAACATTATTTATACTTTATTTTATTAATTCATTATTGTAACATGATCATGATATAAGAGGAAAGTTGTTGGAGAACTAAAAAGTGGTGTGGGGTATGATGTGATTCTCTGCCAGTACCAAAGCAAAACAAAAGCAACAACAAAATGCATGCAAAAAGTAGGCAACAGCAAGAATGTGGAATGTTCTGTGAGGAATCTAAGGATATTTTGGGAATCATTGGCATGCTATATGTAGCAAATTTATAAAAAAAAACGACTTTAATGTAAATCAATGAAGTTAGAACACACTCACAGCATACACAAAATTAAAATCAAAATGGCTTAAAGAATTAAATATAAGACATGACACTATAAAACTCCTAGAAGAGAACATAGGCAAAACATTCTCTGACATAAATTGTAGCAATATTCTTTTAGAGCACTCTCCCAAGGCAAGAAAATAAAAGCAAAAATAAATAAACAGGACCTAATCAATCTTATAAGCTTTCACACAGCAAAAGAAGCCATAAACAAAACAAAAAGGCAATCTACAGACTGGGAGAACATATTAGCAAATAATGTGACTGACAAGAGATTAATCTCCAAAATATACAAACAGTCCATACAGTTCAATATCAAAAAAGCAAACAACCCAATCAAAAGATGGGCAGAAGACATAAATAGACATTTCTCCGAAGAAGATATACAGATGGCTAACAGGCACATGAAAAGATGTTAAAGATTGCTAATTATTAGAAAAATGCTAATCAAAACTATACTGGGGATATCACCTCACACTGTTCAGAATGGCTATAGTCAAAAAGTCCACAAATCAGAAGTGCTGAAGAGGGTTTGGAGAACAGGAAACCATCCTACACTGTTGGTGAGAATGTAAATTGGTACAGCACTATGGAAGACAGTATGGAGGTTCCCTAAAAATCTAAAAATAAAGTTACCATATGATCCTGCAATCCCGTTCCTGGGCATATACCCAGAAAAGATGAAAACTCTAATTTGAAAGGTACATGCACCCCAGTGTTCATAGGAGCACTACTTACAATAGCCAAGACATGGAAGCAATCTAAGTGTCCATCAACAGATGAATGGATAAAGAAGATGTGATATATATATATATGTGAGATATATATATGTGTGTGTATATATATATATGTATACAGTATCTATCTATCTATCTATTATCTATCTATCTATCTATCTATCCACACACACACACACACACACAATAGACTATTACTTGCCCATAAAAAAGAATGAAATATTGCCTTTTGCAGCAACATGGATGGACCTAGAGATTATTATACTAACTGAAGTGAGACAGAGAAAGACAAATATTATATGATATCACTTACATGTGGAATCTAAAAAAATGATACAAGTGAACTTATTTACAAGACAGAAACAGACTCATAGACACAGAAAACAAACTTATGGTTACCAAAGGGGAAAGGGGGAGTAAATTAGGAGTTTGGGATTAACATATACACACTACTATATATAATATAGATAAACATCAAGGACTGACTGTATAGCACATTTGGTATCTTGTAATAATCTATAATGCAAAAGAATCTGAAAAAGAAGATATGTGTGTGTATGCATAACTGAATCACTTTGTTGTACACCTGAAATTAACACAATATTGTAAATCAACTATACTCATTTAAAATAAATAGAATAAAAATACAGCATTATATCCTGGAGATTGCTGCATAAGTGTGTATTGAGATATTCTTCACTACTTTTTACAGCTGCATAGTGCTCTGTTTTGTGGTTTAGCATAGTTTGTTTAACCCCAACTCAGTTGAGAAATGTTTGAGTTATTTACAGTCTTTTCCTATTACAAATAGCTCTATAACGAACAACTTTCACATGGAGATTCAATTTCAGGAATTTCTGTAAAAAACCCCAACTAACTAAGCAACCAATAAACAAAAACAAAGCATTTTTGCACTTGCATTTGACCAAATGATACTCTTGCATTTGGGCAAATATTTATTAATTGTTTAATGGTAACTGCAGTAATTATATTCACTACCTAATTAAGTCATCTTAAACCTAGATTGAAAGATAAAGTTGGAGGATATTTTTAAACCTGACAATGTAGAATGGATATTTTTTTAAAATGTTTACATGGAAACAATTTTCTTAAAATACCCAACTACAAGGTTCTTCATTTAAAGTTCCATATTTTCATACAAAACACAATGAATGGGAGAAATCTACAACAAGCTGAAACAGATTACTTTATATAAATTAAAGAAAATGAACTACTTGATAACCCGGAGATCTGAAAATATGTTCAGCTTACAGAAGTATAGTAGTTCCACAAGGGAAATGGGGGCAATAGGCAGGTTTCCAGTTGTAGTGGAAAATCAATTTTGTAAGACTTGATCAGAGAAAGACCTTAGAAATGCCAATAATTGGCTCAACTAGAGGTCTACTTCTGGCGTGATGGCTTTTGCCTAAGTATTGGAAGTGTCATTTTAATTACTGTAAGATTAGGGTGGAGGAAATTAGGCCAAGAAGGGGCACAGGTCCTGACCTGATTGCTTTTCTTCCCTTCCTACCTGTGCATCTTTCTTATAGCCTTCGTTGTACAGGAGCCCTTCTGACAGTTTCTAGTTAGTTTTCAGTGTTTTCACATGTAGATGTATTTTGATGTTTTTGTGAGGGCGGGTGGGTTCCATGACCTCCTACTCCACCATCTTAATCAATCTCCCCTCCAAGATACATTTTCAAAACACTTTTTAACATCTCTCAACTTGGGGTACCTTTTTAAAGTCTTTGGTTTCCAACAAGTATAATTGCCCATTGTCTTTCTTTCTTCCTTCCTTTCTTTCTTTCTTTCTTTCTTTCTTTCTTTCTTTCTTTCTTTCTTTCTTTCTTTCTTTCTTTCTTTCTTTCTTTCTTTCTTTCTTTCTTAGTGGTACATAAAATAATAATGCATCTTGAAATGGGTGGCATCTTAGATATGGGGTAAAAATAATATTCAAAATCATGTAGATGTAATGTGCAAATCCAAACTCCTAACTACTATGCTAGACTGCTGATCATATTCTTGCTTGATTTCTAAT
Source organism: Hippopotamus amphibius kiboko (assembly GCF_030028045.1). Lineage (NCBI taxonomy): Eukaryota > Metazoa > Chordata > Mammalia > Artiodactyla > Hippopotamidae > Hippopotamus > Hippopotamus amphibius. The sequence goes on along the minus strand of NC_080203.1, from coordinate 54,159,926 downwards.
TTTGTTATCAGTTACCCTTCCTTTAGGTAAGCAATAGAATTAACTACAGTTGAGCTTCAGTTGTAGAGAAATGCAGAAATACTTAACATCTCTGCCTACCTCCTAGGATTACCATGGAGCATCTGTGGTCTCAGTGACCTAACTGGATAAACCTTTGACCTTTTGTACATAGAATTTAACGTGGGATCCAAGAGATCTCTTAGCTATATTGAGATTAATTGTTAGAGCTAATAGAAGGAAATCCACAGAATAAAGGGGATTTGCTATGTTGTCACTAAGATGTCAGAAGTTGTTGACTTATATAGCTGTTTATCACGTTTTAAAGACTGATATACACAAGTGGATCAGTGGGTTGTTCCACGTTTTGTGGGTGGTGGTGAGGGTTAAAATTATTCAGTTTAGAAGTTATGTAGCACCATGATTCTTTCAACTATTTTGAAATTCATTTAAAAATAAGATTTTTTTCAATTCATAGTTAATCTTGAGGAATGGAAAGTTAGGCAGTTGAAGATAATCTTTTTTTATTTTATATTCTATTAGAATAATGAAGGTGATTACACAACTGCTCTTTCCATCTCAAAGTGCCAAGATAATCAGAAAAAAAACAAAACATTTTCGGCCCGAAAATGGGCTATCTGATAAAGTGACTGCTCTGCAACAAGTTCTCAAAAAGCTATCTGAAACTAACAAAATCTCTTTAAATAATGATGCCTTGGTACTTCACAGATGTGTTATGAGATTTGGAAATTAACATCTGCCTGAAACAAAAGAAGCTAATATGGCAAATCAGCAGAGAAAGCTATAACTCTCATCTATTCATCCCCCAACGAAGATAACTGGAGCTTTAAATTTTTGAATAAAATTGACATTCTAATGCTGCTGACCTTTCCTTTAGGGAGAAAATTAGTTTAGCTACATCAAAGCCTCATTTATCTCTTGAATCTGTCGACTTTGAGCTTTTTAACAATAGTCTCTTTTTCTTAACTAAAATGTATCTTCACTTTTCTAAGACTGATCATGTCAGTTAATGGTATTCATTTATACAAGTAGCCTTTGGCTAATAAAGTGCAGAATATTTTCATTAGCCTTATTTTGCAAAAAGTGGTCAATTAAAGCTTCCGTTAGGATTTATGGTATAATTGGAGGTTGGCATTGTCAAAGGGAATACATTGATGTTTTATACGTAAATAGAAAGCATGATTAGGAGAGATTATTCTAAAAATACTGATAAATAATATTTTAAATTAGCCTTGTAAAAATGGTTTTTCATATAATTAAGTAGATGATAGATAATATTATGGCATCACTCATGCTCCATATCCTAACCAGTTGGTGTGCTGGCAAATAATTGACAACTGCCTCCCTGAGGGGGTGTGGACAAAATCGTGGTTGTGGTGTTTGCTGATTTCCCTCATGTAAATAATCTCAACATGGACAATTTCAGGATATCAATGTGATATCAGTTGGCTTGCAAAATTCCTGAAAATTTAACAGTACAAGCCACTACCAGTTGACTCCAGCACACCACTCATCCTAATTCAGGCACAACTTGACCTTTGATTCATCTGGTTCTTTCCAATTGTTTAGTTTAATATTGGGGTTATCAAATAACAGTCTGCAGTAAAGTTTGCTCTCCACTGTTTGCACTTTGATTTATAATATGAAAGCATCTGGATATAGAACAGCCAATTAATTTAAAATAACCAGCTCCTCACCTAATATTCTTTGTTTTGGGGGTTATCTTGTGCATTGTAGGATATTTAGCAGCACCCTTGGTCTCCACCACTCAAAGCCAGTAGCATCCTCCAAATATGACAATTAAAACATCTCTAGACATTGCCAAATGCCCCCTGGGAAGGTATTGCTCCCTGTTTTACTGTATTATATATATGCATATATATGCACGCATAATGTTTGTGAATTACAAGGAATGTTTGAACTTAAGGAAAGCCTGAAGACTGTTTACATGACACAGAACAGTTGCAAGGAAACTAAAGACTATAGCTAATCATTTCTCTCCAAATATCCAGATGTGTGTCAAATAAGCAAAACATCTGTGTCAGATTGAATTCTTTCAGCTTTTTTCATTCTGTAAATACAAGCTTCATGTCTCATTGGTCTAATGACTATGTCTATATGATGAATAATACTAGTTCAGAAATCTGTTGATCTGGTGTTTTGGGCTGTCTGATTATCTGATTTGGATCATAGCCGAGCTGCTATGACTCAGTGTGCAATTTGAGATGATGCATAAGAAAAAAAAACACTGTATTGATTTATTAGTTATGTTTTGATGCTGCAGCTCAAGATCACTGTTCTCCTTCATTCTGTATCTTTCATATTTCATTATTTACCACAGAGGAAGCTTTAAAATATAGGGATAGACTGCATTAATTTAACAATAGAAGTCTAAAAGTTGTAAATCTTAGACCTTACACTATTTTCCTTCTTCTTCTCCTTCCTCCCCTTCCTCCCCTTCCTCCCCTTCCTCCCCTTCCTCCCCTTCCTCCCCTTCCTCCCCTTCCTCCCCTTCCTCTTCTTCCTCTTCTTCCTCTTCTTCCTCTTCTTCCTCTTCCTCTTCTTCCTCTTCTTCTTCTTCTTCTTCTTCTTCTTCTTCTTCTTCTTCTTCTTCTTCTCCTTCTCCTTCTCCTTCTCCTTCTCCTTCTAGTATAGCAAATTTATCTTGTTTCTTGTCACCAGATGACACACTTTGCCAAAGCAGAAACTTCCTTCACTAGACATCTCCATTTTGCATATAATCACTAAAGCTTACGCTTAAGCTGGGGAAATGAAAATTGCATATGGCTCCCCATAAGAGCTGCACTTTCATAGTGACCTGGAGGGCCTTCCCAAACCCTTTGTGTGTGTGTCTCTACCTGGATACAATTTTCCAAACCTAGGAAATATATAAATAAGCACATAACACCAACCTTAACCACAAGAGAAGGATTAACCTCTATTTACCTTTCTTGTTTCTATAGCGGTGGTGATGGTAGTTATGGTAGTTGCTAATATTATTTTAGGCAAAGGGAATGGAAATAAACTCATATTTACTTTTTTAATTCTTACCTCACATGAAAGAACTTTTTCTTTGCCGGAGGAAAGTTTGATTCAAAATTAAGCTTATTTTCCTCACAGAATTGTCAAGTGGCTTGACATTAGTTCAATCTATGATATTTAATTGCATTAGCAATAGATTCCCATCTAGGAAAAAAGTGCTTTCTAACATATTCAATTATTAACCATGTTTACCTTTTTTTTTTTTTTGAGTGGGAGAAAGAAGGAATTATTACTTGCAGCAGTTAAGGAGAACACCAGGGATTTTTCCCAAAGCAGTGTCTCCAGCACATTTACTCTTTTTGATCATTAATGATCTTAGCACAACCAAGTAAACCTGGATTTTGATGGGAAAATCTTATATTAGTATGGAAAGAAATAAATAATTTAGGGACTTCCCTGGTGGTCCAGTGGTAAAGAATCTGTCCTGCAATGCAGGGGATGCGGGGTTCATCCCTGGTTGGGAACTAAGATCCCACATGCTGGGGGGCAACTAAGCCCATGTGCCATAACTACTGAGCCCGTGTGCCTGAACTAGAGAGCCTGTGTGCCACAACTACAGAGTCCACACACCCTGGAGCCCAGGCACCACAACTAGAGAAGAGAAAACCCGCATGCCACAACTAGAGAGAAGCCCACATGCCACAATGAGGAGCCCGTGTGCTGCAAGGAAGATCCCCCATGCTGCAAAGAAGACCTGATGCAGCCTATATATATATATATATATATATATATATATATATATATGTGTGTGTGTGTATGTATACATTTAATTTAAATATAAAGAACTTTCTTAATGTGAATATTAGATTTAATTCCAATAGCATATTTTTTCTTCCAAATTATTATCCATTCCACAAAAAAGAGTTAATGATAGAAAGAATCACAATTTGCAACCCTAATCCGTACATTTTTTTCTCTTGAAGTTAAATTATTCAACATATCTTTTAGAATAAAGCCCAATCTATTGTATGCTTATCTTTACTTTGGGATTTTTTATATTTTCCTATCAATTCTTTTGCTGAACTTGGCAGAGCTCCAAATTAATTGTAATCTGCATTGTGGGCTCTTTTTCTTTTGTCTATTTTTGGGGCATCCTATTTTATTCTTTTCCATGGGAGATTGAATTTTCTTCACTTCAGAAGACTATTACAGATTTTATATTTGGCTTGATACTTCACAATGACTCACTGTATATACCATATGAAATGCATGGCCAGAAATTTAATGAGTAAAGGACAGAAATGTCGAGCTTAATTCTAAATGTTGATGTCTGGCAGACTTTCCGCAAACTTTGCAATATTTTTATGGTTCACTGGGTTCTAGGGAAACAGATGAATTTATGATTTAATCTCTTTTGCATTTTAGATGCTTCTACAATAAACTTGGCAGACAAGTAATTGCTACCTATTGACAGTGGGTATAATGAACATTTGAGTTGCAGTTAAAGAATAATACATACATAAAATAAAATCACCAGCTAAACACTGTATCACTGAATCCAATATAAATACGCTTTCTAGAAGAAAATTCCTTTTGGGGTGGATATTTCTAATGAATATGGTCAGCCACAGGAACAAATGAGCATACTGATTTTTTAGATGATTAATTAATCTGGTAATATAAGTAAGAAGAAAGTGAGTAATTCTCCCCCCAAATTATTCTATGGATCTAAAAAAAGATGTAGTTAATATAGTCTTAATCTATATTTTCAGATAAATCCACTGTTATAGTCTCTAAAAACAAAAGAAAATGAATTTACTGGTCAATATTAAATTTAACCTTTTACCAGTGACACATTTTCTAGGGAGGGGGAAATTTATTCAAAGCCCTAACAAATCTTTTGCTATTTTTTAAGTAGCAACTTCCACTAGTGTAACATGACAATTTAACTATGAGTTATAAATTATAGCTGCAAAATTTTGGACAATTGTACATAATTATGCCTTGATAAGAAGGGGTTTGTTTTTAATCATCCTTTAGAGAGAATAAGCAGGATGTCATTTTATAAATATTTGGTTTATCTACCCAAAAGAATGTACTTTGCAGAGACTAGCCATCAGTTACTGTGAGCAGTATGTTCATAAAAAAAGAACTCTTTCATCAGATGCTTCCTCTTCTCTCCTTTTACAGGTAGAGGATTCTTCCAGTTTTCAACATATATTTCTTAACCACTACCCCGTGCCAGACACTGTAATAGGCACTAGAGAACTTTTTCCTCTTTCCATTATTTACCCATGTTAAGTCCCACAGAGCATGACCATAAACGTGCTATTTACTGTTTACTACATCATTACAAGTGAAAATGATTCATTTGCATTCACAATGTGTTACTCGAGGGAATTATAGCCAAGTATATGAACACGTCACTATATTATTTCATTATGTGGTGTTAGATTTTTATTATTGTTGTTGCTCTTTTTCAAACAGAAAAGAAAGTGTGAAAGCAACTGATCAGCTTGTGTTCCTAGCCTTGCACAAAAGTTCTTCAAAGCACACAAGATTTATATTTGTTTTGTCTTTACTTCTGACATTATCCATGGTGCTGGTTTTCTACTTAGCTGAGGAAATCTTATGAGCCTATTTCTTACAGCAGTCCCTCAAGCTAACGCCTCTGACTCCTCTGATTTAGCCCGAAGGAATCCCCTGATTATCCTTTGAAGAACTATTCATTTGTGTTAAGGGAAAGTTCCTAGACTGGATTTGGAGACACTAATGAAAATCGAGGGTCAAACAGAGATTGCAAATAGGAAGTAATATCAGGACCAAAATAAACTGGGCAGATTCTCTAATCAAAGCTAGGTGCTCTGAAAATCAGAATCAAAATGTTGCTTCCAATTGGGGTTATTACAAGTAGTGCTGATATGAACATTCTCATATATGTCTTTTGGTGAGTATATGCAAGCATTTTTGATGGCATATACTGAAGGAGTGGAATTATTGCATCCTACAGTATCTGTATGTTCAGTTTTAGTAAATACTTTTTCAAGTATTGTGCCAATTTACACACCTGCAGCAACGTGTGAACGTTCCAGTTGCTGTCACCCTTGGGAACAGCTAGTTGCTTTTGTCTTTTTTTTATTTTAATCATTCTTATGTGTGGATAGTGATATTATATTGTGATTTTGATTTACATAGCCTGAAGGGTTAGTTTTCCTATTTTTTCCCCACTTGGATATTCTGTTTGTGAGTATATATTCACATATTTTGTTCATTTTTCTTTTGGATTGTCTGCTTTTTTAATGGATTTTTAGTTTTTTAAGTGCTAGATGTGAGTTATTTATGTTATATATTGTTTCAATGAAATTTTCATTTTAGAATAATTTTAAATAAATAGAAAAATTGGGAAGATAGTACAGAGAGTTTACCCCATCCAGGATGCCCTCTTATTAAAATGTTATAGTAGAATGGTACATTTGTTATAATTCATGAACCAATATTGATTCATTATTATTGACTAAACTCTGTACTTTATTCATATTTCCTTAGTTTTCCCCTGATGTAGTTTTTCTGTTCCAGTATCCCATCCAGGATACCACATTGCATTTGCTTATCATGTCTCCTCAGACTCCTTTTGGCTATGACAATTTCTCAGACTTTTCGTGTTTTTGATGAACTTGAGGGTTCTGAAGAGTACTTGACAAGTATTTGTAGACTGTCCCTCAAGTGGGGTTTTGGACTGGCTTTTCGTTATGTGATGCCCGTGTATTTCTCCAGTAATATTTCTTGCCATAAACTCTTTTTTTTAACATATTATTATAGCTATACTAGTTTGCCTTGATTACTAGTTGCATGGTAAATCTTTCACCATCTTTTTTACTTTTAAACATCTGTGTCCTTTTATTTAAGTACCTCTTGATTTCCACTTAAAAACATATAATTTTTAATCCACTTTGATAATTTTAGTCTTTTAATTAGGACATCAGTTGCATTTAAAATGATTATTGATATATTTGGTTTTTATCTACCATCTTATTAGTTTTATATTTAACCCAACTGTTTAATCTTCCTTTTTCTTTTTATTCTTTCTTTTATATTATATTATATTACATATTTATTATTTTACATTATCTATTATTCTATATACTGAATGTTATCAAAACCTTTTTTATTCCTTTTCTTCCTCCAAATATGAAACATTTCATAAATTTTCATATCATCCTTGAGTACAGACCTTGCTAATCTTCTTTGTATCATATTAACTTTAGTAGGTGTACTGCTGAAGTGAAAATGGTGTTTTTGTTTTTTTTTTAAACAAGAAGTTTTACTCTTGTGGAACTTTGTGGTTTTATTTATATTTTTAATTTTTATTCTTTATTATAGTCCCTGGCACATTAAGAATGGTATCATTTCAAGCATGCTATGGATTTAAATAAACCTTTTCTTTTTTTTTAATATTTTTAAATTTTTTAAATTAATTTTATTTATTTATTTATTTATTTATTATTTTTTTGGGGTACACCAAGTTCAATCATCTGTTTTTACACACATATCCCTTAATTCCCTCCCTCCCTCGACTCCCCCCCCACCCTCCCTAGAGTCCCCCCCACCCTCCCCGTCCCAGTCCTCTAAGGCATCTTCCATCCTTGAGTTGGACTCCCTTTCTTATACAACAACTTCCCACTGGCTATCCTACAGTTGGTAGTATATATATGTCTGTGCTACTCTCTCCCTTCATCTCAGCTTCCCCTTCACCCCCCGCCTGCTCCCAATGATCGAGTTCTCCAGTCCATTCTCTGCGTCTGCGTCCTTGTTCTTGTCACAGAGTTCATCAGTACCATTTTTAGATTCCGTATATGAGTTAGCATACAATATTTGTCCTTCTCTTTCTGACTTACTTCACTCTGTATGACAGACTCTAGGTCTATCCACCTCATGACATATACCTCCATCTCATCCCTTTTTATAGCTGAGTAATATTCCATTGTATATATATGCCACATCTTCTTTACCCATTCATTTGTTGATGGGCATTTAGGTGGCTTCCATGTCCTGGCGTAAATCTTTGTAAATAGCGCTGCAATAAACATGATGGTACATGTTTCTTTTGGGATTATGGTTTTCTTTGGGTATATGCCCAGGAGTGGGATTACTGGATCATATGGTAGTTCTATTTGTAGTTTTTTAAGGAACCTCCAAACCATTTTCCATAGTGGCTGTACCAACTTACATTCCCACCAACAGTGCAGGACAGTTCCCTTTTCTCCACACCCTCTCCAACATTTGTTGTTTCCAGATTTTGTGATGATGGCCATTCTGATCGGTGTGAGGTGATACCTCAATGTGGCTTTGACTTGCATTTCTCTGATGATGAGTGATGTTGAGCATCTTTTCATGTGTTTGTTGGCCATCTGTACGTCTTCTTTGGAGAAATGTCTATTTAGGTCTTCTGCCCGTTTGTGGATTGGGTTATTTGCTTTTTTGGTATTAAGCTGCATAAACTGCTTGTATATTTTGGAGATTAATCCTTTATCTGTTGCTTCTTTGGAAAGTACTTTATCCCATTCTGAGGGTTACCATTTTGTCTTGTTTATGGTTTCTTTTGCTGTGCAAAAGCTTTTAAGTTTCATGAGGTCCCATTTGTTTATTCTTGATTTTAATTCCATTTTTCTAGGAGGTGGGTCAAAAAGGATCTTGCTTTGATGGATGTCATAGAGTGTTCTGCCTATGTTTTCCTCTAGGAGTTTTATACTGTCTGGCCTTACATGTAGGTCTTTAATCCATTTTGAGTTTATTTTTGTGTATGGTGTTAGGAAGTCTTCTAATTTCATTCTTATACATGTTGCTGTCCAGTTTTCCCAGCACCACTTATTGAAGAGGCTGTCTTTTTTCCATTGTATAATCTTGCCTCCTTTGTCAAAGATAAAGTGCCCATATGTGTTTGGGCTTACTTCTGAGTTCTCTATTCTATTCCATTGATCTTCCTTTCTATTTTTGTGCCAGTACCATACTGTCTTGATCACTATGGCCTTGTAGTATAGTTTGAAGTCAGGAAGCCTGATTCCACCAACTCCATTTTTCCTTCTCAAGATGGCTTTGGCTATTCGGGGTCTTTTGCGTTTCCATACAAATTGTAAGATTTCTTGCTCTAGTTCTGTGAAAAATGCCATTGGTAATTTGATTGGGATTGCATTGAACCTGTAAATTGCTTTGTGTAGTACAGTCATTTTTAATATGTTGATTCTTCCAATCCAGGAACATGGTATGTCCCTCCATCTGTTTGTGTCGTCTTTGATTTCTTTCATCAATGTCTTAAAGTTTTCTGCATACAGATCTTTTGCCTCCTTAGGCAGGTTTATTCCTAGGTATTTTATTCTTTTTGTTGCAATGGTGAATGGGAGAGTTTCCTTAATTTCTCTTTCTGCTCTTCCGTTGTTAGTGTATAGGAATGCAAGAGATTTCTGTGCATTAATTTTGTATCCTGCTACTTTACTAAATTCATCAATTAGTGCTAGCAGTTTTCTGGTAGAGTCTTTAGGGTTTTCTACATATAATATCATGTCATCTGCAAAGAGTGACAATTTTATTTCTTCTTTTCCAATTTGGATTCCTTTGATTTCTTTTTCTTCTCGGATTGCTGTGGCTAAAACTTCCAAAACTCTGTTGAATAATAATGGTAAGAGTGGACACCCTTGTCTTGTTCCTGTTCTAAGAGGGAATTCTTTCAGGTTTTCCCCATTTAGAATGATGTTGGCTTTTGGTTTTTCATATATGGCTTTTATTATGTTGAGGTAATTTCCTTCTATTCCCATTTTCTGGAGAGCTTTTATTGTAAATGGATGTTGAATGTTGTCAAAAGCTTTTTCTGCATCTATTGAGATGATCATATGGTTTTTATCCTTCAATTTGTTGATATGATGTATCACACTGATTGATTTGCGTATATTGAAGAATCCTTGCATCCCAGGGGTAAACCCCACTTGATCATGGTGTATGATCTTTTTAATGTGCTGTTGGATTCTGTTAGTATTTTGTTGAGTATTTTTGCATCTATATTCATCAGTGATATTGGTCTGTAATTTTCTTTTTTTGTGACATCTTTGCCTGGTTTTGGTATCAGGGTGATGGTGGCCTCATAGAATGAGTTTGGGAGTGTTCCACCTTCTGCAATATTTTGGAAGAGTTTGAGAAGGATAGATGTTAGCTCTTCTCTAAATGTTTAACAGAATTCGCCCGTGAACGCATCTGGTCCTGGGCTTTTGTGTGTTGGGAGATTTTTAATCACAGCCTCAATTTCTGTACTTGTGATTGGTCTGTTCATAGTTTCTATTTCTTCCTGGTTCAGTCTTGGAAGATTGTATTTTTCTAAGAATTTCTCCATTTCTTCCAGGTTATCCAATTTATTGGTATATAATTGCTTGTAGTAGTCTCTCATGATCTTTTGTATTTCTGAGGTGTCCGTTGTTACTTATCCTTTTTCATTTCTAATTCTGTTGATTTGCATCTTCTCCCTTTTTTTCTTGATGAGTCTGGCTAATGGTTTATCAATTTTGTTAATCTTCTCAAAGAACCAGCTTTTAGTTTTGTTAATTTTTGCTATTGCTTCCTTCCTTTCTCTTTCATTTATTTCTGCTCTGATCTTTATGATTTCTTTCCTTCTGCTCCCTTTGGGGTTTCTTTGTTCTTGTTTTTCTAATTATTTTAGATGTAAGGTTAGGTTGTTTATTCGATTATTTTCTTGTTTCTTAAGGTAGGACTGTATTGCTATAAACTTCCCTCTTAGAACTGCTTTTGCTGCATCCCATAGGTTTTGGGTTGTTGTGTTTTCATTGTCATTTGTTTCTAGATATTTTTTGTTTTCCTCTTTGATTTCTTTAGTGATTTCTTGGTTGTTTAAGAGTGAATTGTTTAGCCTCCATGTGTTTGTATTTTTTGCAGTTTTTTTCCTGTAATTGATATCTAGTCTCATGGCATTGGGGTCTGAGAAGATGCTTGATATGATTTCAATTTTCTTGAATTTGCCGAGGTTTGATTTGTGACCCCAGATGTGATCTATCCTGGAAAATGTTCCATGTGCACTTGAGAAGAAAGTGTATTCTGTCGTTTTTGGATGGAATGTCCTATAAAAATCAATTAACTTGAGATGATCTAATGTGTCATTTAAAGCTTGTGTGTCTTTATTTATTTTCTGTTTGGATGATCTGTCCATTGATGTAAGTGGGGTGTTCAAGTCTCCCACTGTTATTGTGTTACTGTTGATGTCCCCTTTTATAGCTGTTAGCATTTGCCTTATGTATTGAGGTGCTCCTATGTTGGGGGCATAGATATTTAGCATTGTGATATGTTCTTCTTGGATGGATCCCTTGATCATTATGGAGTGTCCTTCCTTGTCTCTTGTCATAGTCTTTACTTTCAAGTCTAATTTGTCTGATATGAGTATTGCTACTCCAGCTTTCTTTTGGCTTCCATTTACATGGACCATCTTTTTCTATCCCTTTACTGTCAGACTATATGTATCCCTTGTTCTGAAGTGGGTTTCTTGTAGGCAGCATATATACGGGTCTTGTTTTTGTATCCATTTAGCCAGTCTGTGTCTTTTGGTTGGAGCATTTAAGATCCATTTACATTTAAGGTGATTATTGACATGTGTGTTCCTATTACCATCTTCTTAATCGTCTTGGGTTTGTTTTTGTAGGTCTTTTCCCTCTCTTGTGTTTCCTATCAAGAAAAGGTCCTTTAGCACTTGTTGTAAGGCTGGTTTGGTGGTGCTGAATTCTCTTAACTTTTGCTTGTCTGGAAAGCTTTTGATTTCTCCCTCAAATCTGAATGAGATTCTTGCTGGGTAGAGGATTCTTGGCTGTAGGTTTCTCTCTTTCAGGACTTTCAATATATCCTGCCATTCCCTTCTGGCCTGCAGAGTTTCTGTAGAAAGGTCAGCTGTTATCCTGATGGGTTTTCCCTTATATGTTGTTTGTTGCTTTTCTCTTGCTGCTTTTAATATTTTTTCTTTGTGTTTAATTGTCATTAGTTTGATTAATATGTGTCTTGGTGTATTTCTCCTTGGGTTTATTCTGTATGGGACTCTCTGTGCTTCTTGGACCTGGTTAATTATTTCCTTTCCCATGTTGGGGAAGTTTTCCACTATAACCTCTTCAAATATTTTCTCAGACCCTTTCTTTTGTTCTTCTTCTTCTGGGATGCCTATAATTCGAATGTTGGTACGCTTAATGTTATCACTAAGGTCTCTGAGAATGTCTTCTATTCTTTTTATTCGTTTTTCTTTTTCCTGCTCTGTGGCAGTTATTTCCCCCATTCTATCTTCCAACTCACTTATTCGTTCTTCTGCCTCAGTCATTCTGCTGCTTATAGCATTTAGAGTATTTTTAATTTCAGTTATTTTGTTATCCATTGCTGTTTGTTTTTCTGAGTTCTTATGAACGGTTTCTTGTACTTTCTCTATTTTGTTATCAAGATTTTGTATCATTTTTACTATCATTACTCTAAATTCTTTTTCAGGCATTTTTCCTATTTCCTCTTCATTTATTTGGTCTTGTGGATTTTTTTTCCTGCTCCTTTGCCTGCATGGTGTTTCTTTGTTTCCTCATGGTTGTCCAAACTTTTGGGGTTGCTTGTCCTGGTGATAGAGGTGTTTATAGAAGACTGTCCAAGCCTCAGGTTAATGTCCAAGTGTTGGGTTAAACAAATATTAAGTCTAGGAAAAACATACATGTATAAGACACACAATTACTGAATCCTTTAGGACATAAGGCTCTGGAAAGACCTGACAGAATCCCAGTATGCTATTAGATATTCAAAGAGAAACCCAACAGAAATTGACAACTGAAACAGAACAAATCAGAGACAAAAGCAAAAGCAAACAAACAAATAAATAACACCTTACACATACAAACACTAATCCAGGGAGATTTTGTAAGCTAGAATCAAGTATAGAAAAGAGCTAGAGTACCACCAGACAAAATGGAGATTCTCAGAATGTAATTAGACTAAGAGCTAAGATAAAGACAAAAACCTAATATTAAATACCAAGGCGGTGCATCATCTGGAGAGTAGAGCAAGGAGTCTGAGCCGAACGATAGTGTTGCTTATAAGTATGTTAAGATAAAATAAACTAAAAATTTATGGAAGAAAGGGGAACAGAAGAGTGTAGTGTGATTGGAAATATGCAAATAAAAAGAAAGGAATAGAAATGTATAAAAGATAGGAATGAAAGGAAAGTATGAGAGATATATTGTCTGTACTACCAAAAACTTAGCTAGAAATAGAAGTATATAAAAAGGCAAAAAAATAAAAATAGTATAAAAAATATCATTAAAAAAATTGTTATAAAACTTGTAGATCCCTTAGGACTAAGATCGTAATTAATAAAGGAAAAAAAAAATCCAGAACTGATCCCAGAATGGAGCAGTTCAATAGGATTGATACTAATGTTTCCGTTTCCTTAGAGTCTCAGCTGTAAGTGTCCTTCTACTCGCCTTGGGATTTTTTGCATTATTCTGTGACCAGCAGAGCTTCCTTTATTGTTCGTCTGTAAGCGTAGGTGTGTGGGGAGGGAGAGGGTACAATAGTGGCTCCTTCCCCTGGGAGTGAGTGAGTAGTGGCGCACTGTTGTTTCAGTCGGGCTTGGAGGTGCCTGTTGCAGAGGGACGCTGGTGGCTCAGGTGTAAACAGAAAGTCTCAGAGTTGGGCCTCTCTCGGTTTTTTTTTTTTTTTTCTTCTAGGCAGCCTCCCTGCTGCCAGTGTTCCAAGGGATTTTAATCTAGCTCCGCCCAAGTGTCTGAGGGTACTTGTTATCCCTGAGCGCCTTAGGTGGTCCACAGGGCGTCTCTCCACTGCCTGTTGCAGAGGCGCTGAAAGAGAGAGAGAGGCTATGCTGGCAGCTCCTCCCCCCCGCCCGTGAGCCTGCAGCCTCCAGCCGCCATCGTGGCCAGGCAGCTCTCAGGGGCAGGCACTCCTCGCTACGGACCTCTTCCCTCCTGTCCTCTCGGTCCGTCACCTTACTGGTAACAATATTTCTCCCCCTGAACCAGCTCTCCAGTTCCCACGCTCCCGCTCCCGGACCCTCTGCTCAGCTGTGAATCGATGTCTCGGTGAGGGAACGCTGAGCTGCGGTGCGGCCCCTCTGGGTGTTTCTCACCCCCTCCCGTCTGCCACAGCTCTGCCGCTTCACCCTCTTTGAGCCGTCGTAGATGCCTCCCTATGGGTTATGTCGGGCTCTTTGTGGTCTTTTCTGGTGTCTGAGGTCGTCTGCTGGTGTTCAGCTGATTCTCTGTGGGAATTATTGCGTCCTTCAGTGTATTCCCAATGCATCTGTGGAGAGGGATGCATTCCACGTCCCTCTACTTTGCCGCCATCTTTTTCCTCTGGAACTTTGTGGTTTTAAAAAGTGCAGTTTATTTTGGAGTAAACTACATGCAGAAAAAAATCTAGAACTGTTCATTTTCATGTAAGATATTTGTTCCCATAAGTAGCCAAACCATAATAGATTCTCCTGTAGAGACTCAAAGAAAAGTGATGTTTTTTGTTCACCATATTTGTAAACAACCTGGTGTGTGCCCATATGATTTAAATGTATAATTATTTAAGGAATGCAAATTATTTTTTTAAAACATTAAGAACTGTGAAAGTTCTGGGATTTTTTTTTTTTTACCATACTTGCAAGCGAACCAGTTATCTTGCTACATTTCATGGGTACTGGCAGAAAAAAAAAGACTATTGGGTCAGATTCAAAGTACTATACTTTATTTTTCACAGTACAGTAGCCATTATGATCTTCATGCTTGTGTCAGTTCCCCTTGCCCTCAAGTTCCACGGAGACAATATGGAGTGGTCCTAGGTGAATTCTGCACATGTAGTAGGTTTATGGCACAGTTGAAGAACACTGAGTTTAGGGAACCAGAATCTTTTACAGTGGGCTGTAAACAAACCTGACTGAACTTTGTCCTAGAAGGAGGTAATATCTTTATTACACTGGAGAGTAAACAGACTTGCCCTTTGCTCTGGAAGGAGTCAGTATCTTTATCTTCCAAAGCCATTTGCTATATAAATGTACTTGAAAAGATGGTCCATAATGAAAACTGATAGTGCTCAGAAAACTTGTAGAAACATGAGAGACCCATGGAGAATTGTCTCCCACATAAATGCGTACAGAAAGAGATGAATCTAAAAATGGAATACTCAGTGTTAAAAATCACTGTTCTTATTCTATTCTATTACGTTCTTTCACAATATTGATCCTGAATCGTAAATGATGTAAAAAGTGGAAGACAGATTAAATAGAAAGGTTGATCTTTTTGAAAGATTCACGGATACTAAGAGATTATTAATTCTTGTTTTAGGTTGAATCACTCAGTTGAGTTGATCATCTGTTTCTGTTTCAGAAAGCTCTCTGGACAGGATTTCTGATCTTCTCTTGGTAGAGTACAGTTTTAGACTGTTCGCAAAAATGGCTGAAATCACTCCCCTCCCCATATCTGTACCCCTTTGCAATGTGACTTTCTAACCCCCTCCATTAAAAGGAGGATTTTATTTACCCATCTGGTGAATCTGGACTATTCTTGTACTTTTTTGATCAATATCATATGGCTGAAATGATTTTGTGTCTGTTCCTGGCCTAGGTCTTAAGAGACCTTGTACACTTCTGCTCTGTCTCAGAAACCTGTCCAGGTCCCAGGCGAACAGTTTGGAATAGTTTCTTAATGATGACAAGCATGTGCTTTAGTTGCCAATGTTTTCTTTGCTGACAGCGAGCTAAATCTAAGAAAGAAAATTCCTTAGCTTTCTTGAAGCTGACTAAAATGCATTAGTTATCCCAGCCAAGACCAGAAAATTTGTCTAGTTTGAGTTCAGACAAAATTATTGATCCATAAAATTGTGAGCTAAATAAATAGTTGTTGTTTTAAATCACTAAATTTGGGATGGTTAATTATTCATCAGGAGTTAATTGCTACTGACATAAATATTAGTTTGTTATTACCCCCAAATTCATTCATTCATCCAATCACTCATTCACTAGTGCGAGTAAAGTTTTCTTAGCCAGCAGTAAACAAAACAAAAACAATATCTCTATCTCTCCGAGACTAGTGGAGAAAGATAGAAAATAACATAAAAATAAAACATATACTATTCTAGGTGGTAATGAGTACAAAGGGAAAAAGGAAATTCAAAAATTCTATATCAGGTTGTCAGAAAAGGCCTTACTGAGAAGTTGTGTGTGTGTGTGTTTCAGTTGAAGTATAGTTGATTTACAGTCTTGTGTTGGTTTCAGATATAAAGCAAAGTGATTCACTTATATGTATATATATATCTTTTCTTTCAGATTATTTTCCAGTATAGTTTATTATAAGATATTGGGGTATAATTTCCTGTGCTACACAGTAAATCCTTGTTGCTTATCTACTTTATGTATAGTTGTTTGTATCTGTTAACACCATACTCCTAATTTTTCCCTCCACTCCCTCCCTTTCTCCTTTGGTAAGCGTAAGTTTGTTTTCTACGTCTGTGAGTTTGTTTCTGTTTTGTATATGGATTCATTTGTACTATATTTTAGATTCTAAATATAAGCGATATCATATGATATTTGTCTTTCTCTGTCTGACTTACTTCACTTAGTATGGTAATCTCTAGGTCCACCCATGTTGCTGCAAATGGTAATATTTCATTCTTTTTTATAGCTGAGTAATATTCCATTGTGAGAAATTAACTACTGAATAAAGACATGCATGTAATATGGGGGTGAATTATGTAGATATTTAGATGAAGAGTTTCCCAGGTAGAGAACATAATAAGTGCAAAGCTATTAGGCAGATTCATATCTGGTGTATATTTTTGCGAACAGTTACAGTACAGTGAGCAGTGGAAAGAGTAGTAGGAAATGATATTAGATAGGGAACAGGAGGCTAGATCCTGTATCAATTCACGTTGGCGTTTACTTGGAGTAATATTTGAAGCCTTTCAAAATGCTTAAAAAATTTCTCCCTTTTCACTGGAAGACTCTGAAGCAGGGCCATGCCATGAGCTGGCTTTAGTTTGATAGGATTATTCTCACTGCTGTGCTGAGAAGAGACTGAAAGAAAACAAGGGTGGAAGCAGGAAGATCAGCTAGAATGCTATAGCAATAATGAAGGACCAGAGTACTGGCAGTGTGGAGATGATGAAAGATGGTAAGATTCTGGATATACCATATTTTGAAGGTAGAGCTCCAAAGGATTTGCTTGCTGATGGATTTGGATTTAGTGTGTGAAAGAAACAGGGTAAAAATGACTCTAAGGATTTAGTCTAAGAAACTAGAAGGATGGCATTGCAATTAATTGAAAGGAGGAAAACTTCTGAAATAGCAGATTTAGGGGAGTTTATCAGGACACTGGCTTTGAATATATTAAGTTTGAGATTGTCTACTAAACCGCCAGCTAGAGACATAGAATATGCAGCTGAGAGTATTAGCCTGAATTTCAGAGGAGATGTCTGGGCTGGAGGTAACTTATTTGGGAGTTATTCAATACGGAACATTTTTGAAGACATGAATTTAGAGAGGAGAAGAGGACCAAGTACTGAACCCTTTAGCACATCAATATTTTAAGATCTGGAAAAGTAATAAGGAAAGGTGATAAAGAAAAGTAAGCAAAGGAGACTGAGAAGGAGTGGGCAATGAGGTAGGAAGAAAACTAAAAGTGTAAGACATCCTGGAAACAAATCGAAAAACAGTATTTAGAGGCATATGGACTACCAACTGTGTCAAATGCTGTAGAAAAGTCAATTAAGATGACCAAGCACTGAATATTGATCACTCACTGAATGTAGCAATATAGAGCTTATTAGTAACTGTGACACAGCCAATTTAATGAACAAATCTTAGCAAGCCTGCCTGAAATGGGCTCAAGATAAAATGAGAAGAAACTGGAAGCAGCTGGCATAGCTCACACTTTTGAGGAGTTTTGCTGTAAAACAAAAGAGAAAAATTAGGCATAGTTGGAGTAGGAAGTGGGGTCAAGATCGTTTGTGTGTTTATTCGTTCCTTCCTTCCCTCTTTCTCCTTCCTCCCTTCCTTGCTTCCTTCCTCCCTTCCTTCCTTCCTTCTTTCCTTCCTTCCTCCTTCCCTCTCTCCCTCCCTCCCTCCTTTTCTTCCTTCCTTTGGAATAACGCATGTTTCATTATTGGCAGGAAAAATCCAGTAAAGAGAAAGAAATTGATGATGGAGGAAACATGACACTCATTTTTCTGCTCTGTAATAAGAATGCAAAAAGAGACTATTTTCCACTACAAATTTTCCTTTCTTCATTTAGGATTGAACAGCCAAGGGGTGCAATGGGAATGAACTGATTATTACAGCATAGTAATAGGAGAAGTGCATATCTGGCTTGCTCAAAATGGCCAGCAGCAAACTTTCTTTGTGTTTCAACTCTCCTCATGTATAAACAAAGAGAAAAGGTTTTTTTTTAAAGGTGGGAAGGAAATGAACTAACATTTTGGAGCTCTCTGTTTCTCTTGCCCTCACATACTGGCTTTTCATGCTACATGGCATTTACAGAGTACATGCTCTGGCTATGTACTGCCGTCAGAACTTGTGTACTCAAAGGAGCTATAATGACATGGCAAATGATTATATGAATATTCATCTGCATGACTTCATTCTCACCCTCTCTTTTGCTAGTTTTCAGGATTACTAATGTGCAATTATCATTGGCAAATACATTGAGGCAGAAGGGACCCACCAGAGCTGCAACAGTACAGAATAATAATATCACCTATCCAAGCTGCCTAATAGTGCTAGGGGATGTGAGATGAAGCCAGAAGTCTGGGCAGTAAGACCACCAGCCTGCTAATTAGGAAACCAGGGCTTTGCTTCTGACTCAGCTGCTGACTTGCTGACTCACTCTGCCGAGAGCAAGTCATTTTGTCTCCCTTGGCATTATCATTGTTACAAAGGAGATCGTGATTCCTGCCTCCCTGCATATAGTGATGATTCATACATATTCAAAAGCTGAGAAAAAAGTGGGAGGAAAATGCCTTAAAATTCAAGGTATCACAACAACAGTGTTTCTCTTGAAATAACAGCAGTTTCTTTTCATCTTGTGGATAAAATCCTATTTTTCTCCTGAATAACATCAAGCCCTCAAAACATAAAACTCTCATGTACCAGTTTCAAAGATTTCTTTGTGAGTGGGTGGGTACCGAAGTTTAATGAGGGGGATTTTGGCTGAGAAAGCTTTCTGTCTTCTGGGTTTGTCAATGAGATGTCAGCCCGCTACATGGAAACTTACTTGCAATGCAGGAAAGAACTTTGGGGTGTTGCGTTTCTGATGAGAGGAGTTCATCATTAATCAGCTCTAAATAGCACTACAAACCATAAGCTTCATTTTAATCAATTGATTTCTTCCCAGTTCTACAGAACACAGCCATGTCAGCTCAAAACAACCTACTGCCTTTCTTAGACCCAGGTCATTAAATCCACTTCTGAGCCATGCTTCAGCTTTATGGAGGCTGTCACCAATTCATGGGTATTTTCCCTGTCCCCTTCCAAACAAAAAGGAAATATGCTATTCATTCAGACTATTTGTTTATTCCTTCGTTCATTAATTAAGTCATATTTTTGAGCAGCTACTATGTTTCAAGCACAATGCTAAGGATATATTAGTAAGATAGACACGGCCTTGTTCTCATGGAGTTTACCAAGCTGGCATAGAGAAGATATGAACCAGATTTATGAGTCTATTTTGCATATGCAAGAAAGAAAATTAAACATTTCTGACTCAGCAGATTGTGATAGTAGCATTATTCCTAATTACTCCCTGGCCCTTTCTTTGTAAGAGGAGTTTGTATCCTAGATCCTTTCACTGTGACTTGCAATACCTTTCTGTGCAGGAAGTGTACGTTCTTGCCCTGTTAACATCAGGTTTGGCCATATGATTTGCTATGGCTAAACAAATATGACCACAACAGACAGTATGACAGTCCTAAGGAAAATCTCCAAGAGCCATCAGGTGGTTTTATAAGCTCTCTTGCCTTCTCCCTGCCAGAGAGTATAGGCCCAGATTGGGAGCTGCTCCTCAGCCTGGATCCTGGAAGAAGTCACATGGAGCAGCACAGCGTTGCTGCCAACCTGCAACTAACACGGTAACACAAGTGAGAAATAAACCTTTGTCATTACAAACCACTGAGATTCTTGAGTCATTTGTGACTACAGCAAAGCTGAATAATACAGAGATTTTCATTCTTAAAGCTGACCAGTTCTGAGTCGTTTGGACATTTAGATCTACATAGAAGGACAGTCTTCTCCCCATTTCTATTTCTAGTTGGATCAGGTTACTTTCACTAAGTGAAATGAGCACTGCCTCAACCCAACTTTGATTTCTTCCCAAGTACTCAATAAAGGGGTAATTCTTTATCCCCATAAGACAATATAAGCCATCATTCAGTTGTTTTCTGATTAAAATGTTTGCACTTTCCTGAAGTGAAATAACCTTTATATTGAAGAGGAAAATGTGTTGAACTATGAGTGGTAAAGTCTGATAATGCAATCTTCATAGGAAGCAAATTGTCATGAAACAAAATATATGTTTGCAAAAAATGAGACATTTCAAGGGGGGTGGTGTAACCTGCAATAAGAAGGCAAATATTAAGGGAGTAAAATTAGGAATAGATCTTATGTGTTTTACAATGAAAAATTTTTTCACAGTATTACTTATAAAGTAAAATATTTTAGGTCTAGAACTGAAAACTACATTATAATTTTTTTCTGGATTGGTCCATATTATAGAATATTATAGAACATTATTCAATGGTAAATCGGCTCTGAAAGAAACTTGAGATTACTTAATTCAATCCTTTCATTTCATGATGAAAAAAATTTGGTGGCAGGAAATAAAGTTGCTTAACTTAAAGTTGCACAGTGGTCTATGGCAAAGTTGGGATTCCAGAACCAGTCTCGCTGACTCCGAGTCCATTACAAAGTCTCATACTTGAGACCATATAAAAATAACATACAAAAATATGCCAGTATTGTGCTAAACATTTGCATACATTGCAATATTAAATGAGAATTTGACCCCATTGATTTCTCCAAATAGCCCATTTTGCCAATTAGTGAACAGATTAATGAGGTTACTTAACAAGCCTAAGAACTCATAGTGAATGACAGAGTCAGGATTTGAATCTGGGCATTCTAAGCCACTGAATTCTCGTGCTTACACTACAGAGAAAAGAAAAGACTGTAATTTTGAGATAAGGGAACAACTGGATACAGAATCAGCAATCACAAAAAGCTATTCTAAAAAATCAGCACTTTTATAAAAGGATCTGAGGTCTAAAGTTCACCTGTAAAATATTATGCAGAATTTAGTAAGCTCCTTAGGGGCCCTAGGACCCAGTTTAAAAGGCTCTGGCCTAATCTACTCCCACTGGGCATTGAGCAGATAATGGCAAATTACATGGAACTTGGAAGAGCAAATTCCCCCAGAGCCCACCAGTCCCCTATCCCAGGAGGAGCTGCACTATAAGCATATTCTGAATGCCACTATCCTCTAAATGCTTTCAATAAGCAAAATAAAACATTTAGTAGGCATTTGTAAGAGAGCAGAATTACTAGGTCACAGTAATTCTGTGGAGACTGTGAATTCTTTCAGTACACTCTCTGCACTTTAGGCTGCATTAGAAGTTGAAGCCCACCTGAAGGGGAGATACTGAAGGCTTAGTCTCAATTCACATTTTAACAAAGGTTTCCACTTCCTGGGGCTCTTTCACCCCTAGGACTCTGCCTAAACACTCCTACCATGCCTTGGCATGAAACGTTAATGGATATTTACTCATGAAATGACTCTGTAACTAAGGCAGTTGGAAATGTTTTATTTGACTTGGCCTAAGTATCATTAACACGATTGTGCAGGGTAAGTGAAGAAGAAAATGTAGGTTGATGGTAAAACCCCTCAAGTATGGCTTTTCCCCATTATCCAGGTAAGGTTATATCAGAAACTGTCAACGTGAATGGCACCATTTTATCACCCATGTGTTTTTCCCATTTGCTTGCTTTATTCTCTGGAGAGCTATATTCAAGTTCCATGACAACTGTTGATCCTGCTTTGCAGCTACCCTTGTGCCTGAGCAATATACACGCAGGTGGGCGTGGCCTGCATTATACCGTAAATTGCAGGTAGTTGTTGGGTGGTTAAGACTACAAACTTTAGGGTCTGAGGTATCTGGGTTTAATTTCTTGCCCTGTCCCTGATTAATTTTCTGAGCAAATCAGTTAACCTATCTGAGCCTTTTTCCCTCTTCTGTACAATGGAGGAAGAAATAATTCCTACATCCCAAGAAATTGTTTATTAATTTAACAAATATTTGAGAGTCTACTTTTTACCACACTGACAGACAGTAAACAAAAAGACATACATATGGAAATGATATAGCATTAAAAGATGAAAATGATATAGAAAAATAAATTATAGAACAGGGTAAGGGGATGGGGTAGTGCTAAGGTAAGATTTGAGAGGACAGATTTTTTCTTTTAAAGAGTATGGTCTGGGCTTCCCAGGCGACTCAGTGGTTAAGAATCTGCCTCCCAATGCAGAGGACATGGGTTCGATCCCTGGTTTGGGAAGATTCCGCACGCCGCAGAGCAATTAAGCCCATGTACCACAACTACTGAAGCCTGTGCACCGAGAGCCCGTGCTCTGCAACAAGAGAAGCCATCGCACTGAGAAGCCCATGCACCGCAATGAAGAGTAGCCCCCGACCTCCGCAACTACAGAAAGCCTGCCTGCAGCAACGAAGACCCAATGCAGCCATAAATAAATAAATAAATAAATAAATAAATTTATCAAAAATAAAAATAAAGAGTATGGTCAGAGTAGGCCTCAGATGAATAAAGGCTTGGATAATGGCCTATACTCAGAATGAAAAAGGGAGACATTGTTGGGTACTTGAGAAGAGGAGTGATGTGATCAACCTTACATTTAAAGAGATAAGTCTGGCTGCTAGGTTGGACATAGATTGTAAAGGGGCAAGAGGAGAAACAAGGAAATCAGTGACAAAGCTAGGCCAGAGATGATGATGACCCAGAACATCAGAACAGTGTGGTGGTATGGATATGGTGAGATGTAGTCAGATTCTACATAATTTTATAGGTGGAAGATGAGATGTGTCTTGTGAGAGGAAGAGACAGGTTAAAGGAAAACTCTGAGTGTTTCAGCTTGAACACCTGGAAGGATGAAATTGCTATCCAATGAGCTAGCGAAAGCTGTGGATGGAGCAGGTGCATTGTGGGGATACATATCAACAATTCACTTTTGGAGAAATTGAGTCTGAGATGTTTATCAGACAGCCAAATGCAGAAGTTGAGTAGACAGTTGGCTATGTGAATCTGGAGTTCAGGAAAGCAGACTGGGCTCATGTTATAAAATTGGGATTTTGTGCAGATTAAATGAGATAATGCATATAAAGCACTGAAAACAGCATGTAACACATAATAATAACTCTATATATATTAGATTAAAACTGTCTAATCATATCAACGAATATAATTCTCACTACCTGCCTACCACAGTGCCTGGCTCTTAGTAGGCTTCGTATATGTGTATGAAGTAGCCAAAGAAGAACACTTCAGGCTACTGTATATGTGAGTGATTTTTGAGAGTGCAACACAGAGAGTAAGCTTAATGTGATTTTTTCATTTTAAACCAATTTTCTCGGTTGATTATTCTTTAATTTCACAAGTATTTGTTAAGAAATTTGTTTGGACTGCTCAAAGTCGAAACACAAATCCCTACTCTAGGTTTACTGCTGTCTGTTTCCTACCCAGAAGATTCAAAAAGATTTCACTGATTTTGTTTTTATTTTATTTTTATAAAAAGGTAATACATTCATTTGAAAGTTCAAAAACCAAAGCCGTATAAAAGAGTGTGTACACTGAGAAGCCTTACTCCCATCCCTGTTCCTGTCCATTCCCCCACCCTGTCATCAGGAGTTGGTAAAATTTTTCTGTAAAGGCCCAAGTAATAAATATTATAGGCTTGCAAGCCATGTGGACTCTGTTGCTGTTACTCAATTCTGCCATTGCAGTGCAAAAGCAGCCATAGACAATACAGAAAAAAATAGTATGGCTGTGTTCTAACAAAACTTTATTTCTAGAAATAGGCAGCAGGCCTGCAGCTATTATTTTCTATCCCTGCTACAGGTAATCATTTTTATTAGTTTATTGTTTCTTTATGCAAATATAAGCAAACATAAATATACATTTTCATGACTCTTTCTTATATGAAAGTTAACCTAAGATATACCACTGTTCCATATCTTGAAGTAGTATTTTTATTACATATATTGAATATTTTTCTATTAATTTTTCTATTTTTCTATTAATATTTTTCTAATATATAGAGAATATCCTCACTGTTTCTGTCTGCATTGTAAATACATCATTTCATATGTGTGAAAGTATATGTGAAGGATAGATTTCTAGGCTTGGGATTGCTGGATCAAGAAGTAAATGCATTTGCAATTGGTAAGATATTGCTGGATTCACTGTTGTAGGGGTTTTATCATTTTCACTTTCAGCACAATATATGAAAGTGCCTGTTTTAAAATTATGAAATGCTTCATGAATTGGTATGCCATCCTTGGGCAGAGGCCATGTTAATCTTCTCTGAATCATTCCAATTACACTGTATATGCCGCTGAAGTGAGCACCATGAAGTCATTTTTAATTTAGTAATGGTTGAATGCTTTTGGGTGGCTTGCAGCCAAAGATAGGCCAAACTATAAAACTTCTCTTTCCATTTAGCCTGGAGATGAGAGAGAAAAAAGGATTTTCTGGATAGCAGCAGGCTTTTTCTTTCAGAGTGCTGATTAGAAGGGAGCCACATCTT
The DNA here is from genome assembly GCF_030028045.1 of Hippopotamus amphibius kiboko. Taxonomy (NCBI): domain Eukaryota; kingdom Metazoa; phylum Chordata; class Mammalia; order Artiodactyla; family Hippopotamidae; genus Hippopotamus; species Hippopotamus amphibius. The sequence goes on along the minus strand of NC_080203.1, from coordinate 54,135,057 downwards.
CCCCTTAAGTTCCAGCAATATATGAATCTGTGCAATAGCTAAAGAGGACATAAATGGCCAGAGTGGTTGAAAGAGTTAATGAAGACCCTATCCTTTGAGCAATTATGCATAAAGATAGAGTTCTCTGCTGATTGTAACTAACATGGACTGCAGTAGGCTTCAGCCAAAAAACGAGGAATGATGCGGAACTGGTTAACAGAAGAGGGTATCTGGTTGGGATCAAGTATATTAAATCGTAATTTTAAAATAATAAAAGAACCAATATTTTAAAGCAGAGTTACATAGGCTAAGCACTTTATCAAGTTACATATTAATTGTCACAATAACTCTATGAAGTATGTATGTTATTATATTTAGTTTAGGGATTTTTAAACTAAGGCAACTTGCCCATTTCTTATGCCTTGTAAGTGCGAATTGGGATCTGATCTCTGCAGCATAGGATCTTTTCTACTGGGCTTTATTGACTTGCTGTTTGTATGGGGGAATAATTTCAGAATTAATTGAGAAAAGAAAAGTAGAATTTTGACAGGATCTAGACTTAGGCAAATACAATTTTTCTGTCTTTATGAAGAAGTCAATCCAATATTAAGGAAGAGGCTTCTAAAATGATAATTGCAATTAACATTCTGGGGCTCAAAGTGCTTAGAGTAGGCCTTTGGCACACTTTGAAGGCTGGGTCCTTGTCAGTTGCAGGTGCCACTGGCTATGCCTGCCCTTAAAACTTTGGAACAAATACTTGAGAGTCTTTTCAAGGAAAAACTTCCCGGGGTTCAGGGATTTTGTTGACCTGGCTTAGAGACTGACATCTTGGAAACTTACACAGAAAACTTCAAGTTTTGTCCTTTGTTTGCTATGGTGGTTCACCCTCATTTGGCTGCTGAGCTGCTTTAGATAGCCACTGGGCAACTGCTTCACCTTAGCTGAGGATGACCCAAGCCTGAATCTCTGGCCACCCCTGACATTCAGCAGCTGTTTTAGCTGCTGGCCAGGAAAAGTTACTTGAGCTGTGGTAAGCCCAGGAGAAGTGGCTTCAATTGTAGCTGTATCCACTCTATATTTTCAAGGCCTAATGGGCGAGGGGGTGCGTTTTTAAAAATCTTACAAGGTCAATTTATAAACTGTGATATACATTTCACTAAGAATAATGCTAAATGTTTCTCCTTTGCACAGAGAAAATAATGTTCCCTGAATGCAATTGTGGGTGGGGGAACTCTCTTCTGCCCTGTCATTCCGTCTCTATTTTAATTGGCTGTGTAATTCACTTTCACTGGAACTGAAAGGCAAGTAGAAGTGTTGGCCAAATGCGGAATCACTGGGCCACTTCATGGAGAATTTAGAGCAAAACATTTTCTCTGCTTTTTTTCCCACCCCTAATTGCAAAGTGCTGCCTATTTTGCAATTCCGGTGTCTAGGTTCTATCTCATGATTAGGGAATTAGGCTAAAGAATAAAAAATGTTTTTAAGAGGCTAAAAACTATTTTTAGTTGAGCATTTATTATGTGTCTGCCTGTATTAAGTACATTTTACCTGTATTATCTCATTTAATTATCCTAATAATCCTATGGGGCAGGTCCCATTCTTTCCCCTACTTTACAAGTGAGGACAGTAACTCAAAATCCATTTGTTCATGGATTTAAACTTGCCAGACTCCAAGGTTTGCAGCAATAGCGTCTAGCTATACTGAAGTCTATAAATATCACAATTTGTACCATAAATTTGATGAATATCTTCTTCATTTTCTAGATTGTTGCAGAGGTCATGCAAATATCTTTTAAGTTCATGCAATTAAACTATGCCAGTATTCCAGTCAAAAATGGCTGAGAGTTTTCTTGAATAATATTCAACTGAATAGCCTTTCCTCCCATCTTCTTCTCTTGTAGGATGCTATATAGATAAGTGATATGGTGGAAATAAAGTATAAAATTCTAACACACTATTCTAAATGTCAGAATTTAGGAGAAAATATGTAGTTGAGCCTTTAGTGTTGTAAGTGGTGTCCATTACTGACATCAGCTCATGGTTCCTTTGTAGAACTGCAGTGTGGGCAGCAGAGGAGCAAGACATTTGCCTTGGTGAGTCAAAAAAAAAGTATTTCAGGATTTTGACATGGAGGAATTTATTTTTAATAGGAAGTTGATCATGTGAAATTGTCATTTCAGTTGGTCCAAAATGGATAAAAATCAGTAGTTTCATATGTTTCAATATATTAGAAGGAGATGCCCTGAAAGTAATCAGAGATCAATAAAGAGGGAGAGACAAGGTGAAAAGTCTAAGCAGGTGGTCAATGTCAAAGTCCAAAGAGAGCGCTGTATGAGAGCAGAATTCACATGGTCTGACTATTCAGGCTGAGTTTGGTGATGATATCTCTGTTGATTATAGGATAGAGACTGAATTCACCACCCTTTTGGAAAGACACCTTTTAACTGGCATGTGTGCTTTGCTCTCTAAACTCTGAGAGAGATCATAAGGAGCTCAATTGATTATAGCACATATTAAACATGTCTTGAAACAAATTTGAATATTCCAAGTAGCTGAATCCTTGACATGTGTCTACTTGGGGGAAGTTAAGCCCTGCATATAAATAAATATGGATCTAAGTCCTTCTGCTAATCTCTTCCAGCATCTTGTTTATTTCCATCAAGTTCTTATTGCAGGTTACAGTTCTTTTATTTGTCTGTTTTCTGTTTACTTTCTGCATAGATAGTAGCTCTAAGAGGATATATATAGCCTTTTTTAAAACTGTATCTACAGCAACTAGTAATATGCCTGCCATTCAATAAGTATTTCATGAATGCATGATTAAATGAATGATTTTTAATGGCTGCACAGTACTGTATTGCAAGGATGTGCCATAATTTATGTAACTAATACCAATGGATAGATATTAAGTCATTTTAAGTTATATGCTATTATAAATAGTGCTAGAATGAGCATTTTGTACATATATTTTTTACATATTTGTCAAATTATTTCCCTATGATAGTGTCTTGAAAGGGAATTTTTTGGATTAAAAAATATGCATTTTAAGGCTTCTGATTTATATTGTCAAAATACTTTTACATGTATATGTATATATACCCATTGAATGGTGGTGCAGTGGTTAAGAATCTGCCTGCCAATACAGGGGACATGGGTTCGATCCCTGCTCCAAGAAGATCCCACATGCAGCGAAGCAACTAAGCCCATGTGCCCAAACTAAGCAATTATATTCCAGTAAAGAGCTTTAAAAAAAAAGATAGGAAATATATATACACAGAATGTAAACATTGATTATCTCTAGACTGTGGTATTATAATTGATGTTTTATCATTGTCTTTATTTTAAAAATTAATTTTGAAATGAGAATATGGTATTCAAAATTCATTAATGTTGTTCCTTTTTCTTTGCCTTAGAAAGAGACAATCAGAATTTTCAGTGTGAAAACTTCACAGTTATTTTTGCATATCACATCTTATTACAATTGTTTCTTTTCTTGACTTGTCACCCTATTATATTTTGAACTTGGTTTATTCATATCTGTAGAAGCGTAGTCTATCAGGAAACATATGGTAGCTGCTTAATACGTGTGTGATGAATGAATTGATAGATTAATGAGTGAATGGTTGCATGTATGACTATTAAGTCCAATTTTACTGTTGAGCCCTAAAGTTTAAATTACAATGAACCTTCAAAGTACAATATTTTTATTCTTTACAAAGACATAATTCAGGGTTGATATAGGAAACTGTACCTTATTTTAGTGATGTTTACTTAATTTTGTCTTGGTTTCCTCAGAGTTTTACCTGACATCCTAGCTACCAATAAATATGTGGTTTCTAAAGTATTATTTTTTATGTTAAAACTAGCTGACTTTAATAATTGTTGCAAGAGAATTTAGATGATCCCAGTAAGTTTCAATTACTTATCTTTCTATCTTGTCATTTTTTTCTCTTTCTGTTCACATAGATAATGTAAAACAAATGTGTACAGTATGAAGATACATTCTAGTTTAGGGCAGTTTTTATGTCTAGGTGTTTTTGCCTAAATGAACCACTCAGAGGGTTGCTTTAAGAGTAATTTTGTGAAAAAAAAATTTGTGTGTGTGTGTGCATGTGTGTGTTCAGGAAGAGGAGAAAATCATGTAGGTAATTATTCAAACCTTGTGATGCACAATAAAATTGACAATGGAGTGAGGTTCTTCAAATTTTTAATAATCACTATTAAATGACCACTTCATTTTCCTTCTTATACTGTATCAGATATTTCTTTATTTTGGAATGTGTTTTTGTGTATTTATGTGTGTGTACATTTTAATAAAAATAATTTTATTTTTATACCTAGAATACAGCTTTTAGATTTTTATTCCTTGGATGGAAATACAATTTTTTTAATGAATTGCCAATTATAAGACAGGTATCTTAATGAAATGCATGAAAAATCTTGTATTTTCTGGCCAGAAATAAGCTTATAGTTAAAAAAAAAAGGCAAATTCTATTTTTGGCAACTAATTTTCTTCTTTTTTTGTACTCCAAATTTCACATTATTTCTTTTGAATTCACTATGAGAATGAATTGAGGAAGCCTAGGGTCCTGAGAAAGAGTGGGCTTTTTATTTTTGTTTTGATAGGAACATGGGTGTTAAAAGACAAGACTTAAAATAGCAACATGATTAGAAACAGCAAAATCCCAAAGAAAGGAACTTTTGTTCCAAGGAATATAGTTATGTAAATGGTATTTTGTATTGATTCATAGAATGGTTTTGGTTTTTTCCATGCATGATAATAATCCTGATTTTAATACTTCACCTTTTATTTGAACCTTTATTGCCTATGTTTGTAATTCTTCTAAATAAATTTGACAATATTGCACCTATGCAACCTGGACTTGTCAATTGGAACCAAACCAACACCAAACAAAAAAAACATAATATAATAAGTAAACAATTAAAATGCTTCCTTCAATTCTTTTGTGATTGGAGTGGCCAAGATGGCATAGTAAGCAGACCCTGAGTTCACATCCTCCCCCTGCCACACCAAAATTACAACTGTTTACAGAGCAAATATCAATGGGAATGAACAGAAGAATAGCAGAAAAGATCTTCTACAACTAAAGATATAAAGAAGGAACTGCAAGGAGATGAATAGGAGGGGCAGAGACACATTATAGTCAAGACCCGTACCATTGTGTAGCCACCCACAAATGGGAGGATAATTACAATTGCAGAAGTTCTCCCAAAGGACCCAAGGTTCCAAGCTGCACATCAGTATCCCCAGCCCAAGGGTCTTGCACCAGGAGGATGATCCCTCAGAATGGTTAGCTTTAATGGCCAGTGGGACTTAGTTTCAGGAGATACAGGGAACTTTGGGAAACCGAGACTCCTTAAAGGAAGCACACCCAAAAATCTCATGGGCTCTGCGACCCAGGGCAGAAGCAGTAATTTGAAAAGAGTCTGGATCAGACTCACCTGCTGATCTTGGAGAGTCTCCCAGAGAGGCAGGTGGCAAGTGGGACTCATCCTGGGGACATAGATGCTGGTAGCAGCCATTTTTGAGAGCTCATCTTACCACAAGAACACTGGTGCTGGCAAGTGCCATTTTGGAATCCTCCCTTTAGCTTATTAGTGCTGGGACTTGGCCCCACCCACCAGTTGGTCAGCACCAGTCCTGGGATGCCCCAGGCCAAGCAGCTAGTTGGGCAGGTACACAGCTTCACCCATCAGCAGTCTAGTTGCCTTAGGGCTCCTTGAGCCCCCAACGGCCCCAGGACTCCACCCTGTGCACCTGTGGGGCAACACCAACTCCAAAGAAGAGAAAGAGAAATACTTATCTGTGGAATATAAAAAATAAAACAAATGAACAAACATAACTAAACACAAACAGAGCTATAGATACAGAGGACAAATGTCATTGCCACAGGGAAGGTGGTGGTGGGAGGAGAAAAATAGGTGAGGGAGATTAAGCGGTACAAACTTTCTGTTACAAAATAAATGAGTTATGGGGAATACAGTCAATAATTATGTGATATATTTGCATGGTAACAAATGACAACTGGATGTATCATGGTGATCATACTGAAATGTATACAAATGTTGAACCACTATGTTGTGTACCAGTAACAAACATAGTGGTGTAGGTCAATTATATGTCAAAAACATACAAACAAACTCTTAGAAAAAGAGATGAGATTTGTGGTTACCAGAGGTCGATGTGGGGGGAGGGAAAATTGGATGAATGCAGTCAAAAATACTTCCAGTTATAAGATAAATAAATCCTAGTGATGCAGTGTACAACGTGATAAATATCACTAACACTGCTGTACATTGTATATGAAAGTTGTTAGAGTAAATCCTAAGAGTTCTTATCACAAGGAAATTTTTTTCTATTTGATGTTACATTTATATGAAATGATGGATGTTCACTAAACTCACTGTGGTAATCATTTATTGATGCATGTAAGTTAAATTATTATGCTGTACACCTTACACTTATAAAGTACTATTTGTCAATTATATCTCAACAAAACTGAAAGAAAAAAATAGAAACTAAAGAAGAGAAAATGTTTCCTTCAACAACCCTGCATCCAAGTTACTAGATGGGCATTGTGGACTTCTGAATCTGGCTTACCCAGTACCCCCACTCATCTTTGGTAACTGCCAATACCTGATCCAACAATTTCCAAGTTTCTTTTCTAGTGACCTTCACCAACATTATATTTTAACACTGTGGCTGCAACCCAAACTTTGCCATTACCTACATTTTTTTTGATTAAAAACAATACTCCTCTCATATCAACTAGATTGAGAAATAACTCATGTACAATAAATCACATCCATTTAAAATGTACAAATTGATGAGTTTTGACAGTTGTATACAGCCATAAAACCACTACCACAATCAGGATAGAATATTTCTAATATCTTCCCTGAAATTCATGCTACCTCTTTGAAATCCATCCTTGTCTCAGCTCATATTTGTTTCCTTCTTTAAACTTTGGCCTCCAACTCTCTGACCACAACACCCTGTCTTTCCCAATCCCTTACTTCCAGTATACCATCTTACAGATCTCTTGATCATTGGCTTCCTCCTAGCTCTACTTCTTTAACTAACTACTTAAAATGGTCAAATGTTTCAAATATATTCTTTCCAGCTGTCTTAATCTTCTGTTGACCTTGTCCTGCTAATCACCAACTCTGCAACATTCAATTTTTTCCCTCTTCTGCTTCAGTGATATAGAGTTCTACTGGAGGAAAAGCACATATTTTTTTAGACTGTATCCATTACAAATTTATGATCCTCAACTTAAGCTGTCAAGACAGCTAAACAATTCTTTTACTTATTCCAATTGGTTCCCTTTCCTATGCCCCACACTAGATGTTCAAAACCTTACCAATTTCAGTAAGATCCCTGCCCTTTCAGCCCTTCATTTTAGCAGAGGGTTTAGCAGCCTACCTCAGTGATTTTCTTCAACATCCCTTCCCTTAGCCTTCAAATATGTCTTACATTCACATCTACCTACCTCATTTAATTTTGTCTCAGAGGAAGATGTGCCCCTACTCTCTTCCAAAGATAACCTATCCATAGTGCTTTTGAACTCATACCTTCCATTTCTATCAGGACTTTATTTAATCGATTATCCTCTTTCTCCTATGTATCTAATTTCTCTCTCCTTTTCTCCCTCTCTCTCTTTTCTCTCTTTTCTTTTCCTCTTCCTTTCCCTTCTCCTTCCCTTCCCCTTCCTTTCCCTTCCCCTCTTTCTCCCCCTTCGCTTCATTTTCTCCTAATCAGCCTCTGTATGTGCTTATCTATAAAGACAATTACAACCAAGAACCAAAAATAAAATCTTCCCTAATCCTGACTTCTCTTATTAGCTGTTAGCCAACTTCTCTTCTTCAGCATACAGATTCCTTGTAAAAGTGGTTTGTGCTCATTGCTCTACTTCTTTACTCTCATTTACTCCTCTTCTTATTCTGTTGTGGTTTCTGCCAGTATAACTCTGTCAAAATGCTCCTGAATAGTGGCATTTATTTAACATTTATAAGGTGTCAGGCATAATTTAGGTGCTGGAGATAGAGCCATGAATAAGACAGAGTCCCTGCTTTAAACTGAGCTCACATTCTGGAGGAGGGAGACAGACAATAAACAAGTAAATACACAATGATTTATTTGTGTGCCACAGCCCAGTGCCACAAGGGAAAAAATAACATAATATGAGATAGAGAATGACTGGGAAAGGTCTACTTAGATTGAATGATCAGAGAAGGCCTCTTTGAGAAGATGGCATTTGAGTTGAAGCCTGAATAATGAGGAGAAACTCATCATGTGAAAATTTGGGAGAAAAATATTCTGAAATTGGGAACAGCCATGGGACAGGCCAGTATAACTATGGCACAAAAAGCTAGGTCAAGAGTGGTAGTAATTGATGCTGGAAAGGTAGGTAAAGTTCAGATCAAGTAGCTCCTGAGGGTGTGGTGAATACTTTGGATTGTTCTAGATATGATGAGAAATTATTGGAGAGTTGAGAACAGGGAAATTATATGATCTGAGTTGCTTTCATGAAAAAGATTACTGTGGCTGCTGATGGATAATTGCCCATAGTGGGGCAAGAACTGAAACAAGACCAATTAATGGGCTGTTGCAGTAGTATGAGTGAGAGGTGGTGGTGTACCAAGTACCTTTTTTTTTTGTGCCTTTCCTAATACATTTCTTTCTGTGTGGTGAATTCTGACTCATAATTCATAATTCAATTAAGCCATTATCTCTTGGGAAAGCATACTCCAATCCCCAAGCACTGTTCACTAGATGGAATTAATTGCTTCTTTATCTGGGTTCATATAGTTCTTATGACTTTTACTATAACACATACCTAGCAGACTGGTTACATGTGCAAACTCTGGAGCTGGGTTGTTTGAAATGAAATCCTGCCTCTACCCTATTGTGAGTTGAATTATATCACTTCAAAATTCATGTGTTGAGATCCAATCCCCCCAGTGCCTCAGATCATGATGTTATTTGGGAATAACATTATTGTAGAAATAGTTACTTAAGATGAAGTCATAATGCAATAGGGTGGGCCCCTAATCCAATATGATTGATGGCTTTATGAAAAAGGGGAAATTTGGACAAAAACATGCTCAAATAGATAACACCATATGAAGATGAAGGTGAGATTGGGGTGATGCTTCTGTAAACCAAGGAATGCCAAAGATTGCCAGCAAACCACCAGAAGCTAAGAGAGCAGCATGGAACAGATTTCTTTCTCACTGCCCTTAGAAAGAATAGCCCGGGAGGGAAGAAAGATGGTGGTGAAGCAGAAGGACATGGAATGCATCCCTCTCCACAGATGCATCAGGAATACACCAAAAGACACAATAATTCCCACAGAGAACCAGCTGAACACCAGCAAGTGACCTTGGACACCAGAAAGGACTGCAAAGATCCTGACATAACTGGGTAGGACAGAGGGAAATAAAAAAAGGAGACAGAGGAGGAGAAGAAAGGAAAGGGACGGGTCACTCACCCTAGGGTGGGGGGACCTGAAACAGAGAGGAGATTGCCAAACTTGGGGAAACATCCCTTACCTGACGGGGAAACCCCTTCTCCAATGGGGAATTTCCCTGGGTCAGAAGGGAGGCATTTAGGACTATTCAAAGAGGGTGAAGCGGCTGAGTTATGGCAGACTGGAAAGAGTGAGAAACACACAGAGGGTCTGCACCACAGCTCAATGTGTCCAGACAGAGACGTCGATTCACAGCTGAACAGGGGGTCTGAGAGCTGGAACTTTGGAACTGGAGAACTGGTTCAGGGTGAGAAACATTGTTGGCAGTGGGGAGATGGACTGAGAGGACAGGAGGGAAGAAATCCACAGGGGAGAGTGCCTACTGTGGAAAGCTGTGCGGCCCTAGTGGCGGCTGGATACTGCTGACATAATCAGGGGGGAGGAGCAGCATGTGTAGCCTCTCTCTCACTGCCTGCAACTGACAAAGGAAGGACCCCTGTGGGCCTGGCTAATGCACTCAGGGATAGCAAAGGCCACCAGATGGGGCTGGCCTAGAGTGCCTGCAGCTGAGAGCCAAAAGCCGGCAGAGTGGCCCAGCTCTGGAGACATTCTGTTTACACCTGAGCAAGGAGTCATAGCAGGAGGAGGAGCTGTGGTTGTAGTCGCTCTCTCAGCCTGGGCCACACGAGCCGCCCAAGCCACCCAAGCTGTCATGACCCAGGCAGAGCACCACTGCTCACTCACTCCCAGGGGAAGGAGACACTATTGTATCCTCTCTTTCCCCACACACCAGCACTTACAGACAAACAATAAAGGAAGCTCTGCTGGTCACAGAATAATACAAAAAGCCCAAGGTGGGTAGAAGGACACTTACAGCTGAGACCCCAAGGAAACAGAAATATTATTAATTCTATTGATCTGGTCCATTCTGGGGTCAGTTTTAGTTTTTTTGTTTTTTTTGATTTTTTGTTTTTTGTTTTTTTTTTATTAATTACCATCTTAGTCCTAAGGGATCTACATGTTTTATAACAAATTTTTTTATTCTATTTCATATTCTATTTTTATTTTTAGCTTTTAATATATTTCTATTTCTAGCTAAGTTTTTTGTAGTGCTGACTGTATCTTTCCTACCCTCTTTTCATGTCTATCTTTTATACATTTCTATTTCTTTCTTTTTCTTTTCATATTTCTAGTCACACTACACTCTTCTGTTGTCCTGTCTTCTATCCGTTTAGTTTATTTTATCTTAATATACTTATAAGCAATATTATTGGTCTGCTCTGTTTCCTTGCTTTATTCTCCAGATGACACACTGCTGACACACTGCTTTGGTATCTATTATTAGATTTTGTCTTTATCTTAATTCTTAGTATAATTGCCTGATTTCATTCTGAGAATCTTCAGTCTCTCTGGTGGTACTTTTGATCTTTATTATATTTGATCCTAGCTTTCAAAATCTCCTTGGATTTGTGTTTGTGTGTGTGTGGTGTTTTGTTGTTGTTGTTGTTGTTAGTTTGTTTTTGGTTTTGTTTTGTTCTGTTTTGATTTTGAATTTCTGTTGGTTTTCTCTTTGACTGTCTGATAGCATACTGGGGTTCTTCTGTCAATTCTTTCTAGTGCCTTATTTTCTATTGGATTCAATACTTGTGTGTCTTATACATGTATATGTTTCCTTGACTTAGTATTTGCTTGACTCAACACTCTTCCATTAGTCTGGGGCATGGACAGGCTTCTTTAAACCCATTTATTGCCAGGACAAGCAACCTCTGAAGTTTGGACAACCATGAGAAAAGAAAGAAACACCATGAAGGCAAAGGAGCAGGAAAAAAACCCACAAGACCAAATAAATGAAGAGGAAATAGGAAAATTGCCTGAAAAAGAATTCAGAGTAATGATAGTAAAGATGATCCAAAATCTTGATAACAAAATACAGAAAATAAAAGAAGCAGTTAATAAGGACTCAGAAGAACTAAAGAGCAAACAAACAGTAATGGACAACAAAATAATTGAAATTAAAAATACTCTAGATGGTATAAGGAGCAGAATAACAGAGGCAGAAGAAAAAATAAGTGAGTTGGAAGATAGAATGGGGGAAATAACTGCCACAGAGCAAGAGAGAGAAAAAAGAATAAAAAGAATGGAAGACAGACTCAGAGATCTTGGTGATAACATTAAGCATACCAACATTTGAATCATAGCCATCCCAGAAGAAGAAGAAAAACAGAAAGAGTCTGAGAAAATATTTGAAGAGGTTATAGAGGAAAACTTCCACAACATGGGAAAGGAAATAAGTAATCAAGTCCAAGAAGTGCAGAGAGTCCCATACAGAATAAACCCAAGGAGAAATACACCAAGGCACATATAAAACAAACTAACGGAATTAAACACAAAGGAAAAATATTAAAAGCAGCAAGAGAAAAGCAACAAATAACATATAAGGGAAAACCCATAAGGATAACAGCTGATCTTTCTGCAGAAACTCTGCAGGCCAAAAGGGAATGGCAGGATATACTGAAAGTCCTGAAAGAGAAAATCCTACAGCCAAGAATACTCTATCCAGCAAGAATCTCATTCAGATTTGATGGAGAAATCAAAAGCTTTCCAGACAAGCAAAAGTTAAGAGAATTCAGCACCACCAAACCAGCCTTACAACAATTGCTTAAGGAACTTTTCTAAGTAGGAAACACAGGAGATGGAAAACATCTACAAAACAAACCATCCCAATAAAGAAAATGGTAATAGGAACACACATGTCAATAATCACCTTAAATGTAAATGGATTAAGTGCTCTAACCAAAAGACACAGATTGGCTGAATGGATGCAAAAACAAGACCCTTCTATATTCTGCCTACAAGAAACCCACTTCAGAGCAAGAGACACATATAGACTGACAGTAAAGGGATAGAAAAAGATATTCCATGCAAATGGAAGTCAAAAGAAAGCTGGAGTAGCAATACTCATATCAGAGAAATTAGACTTTAAACTAAAGAGTGTTACAAGACACAAGGAAGGACACTATATAATGATCAAGGGATCCATCCAAGGAGAACATAGAACAATTGTAAATATCTATGCCCCCAACATAGGAGCACCTCAATACATAAGGCAAATGCTAATAGCCATAAAAGGGGAAATCAACAATAACACAATAATAGTGGGAGACTTGAACACCCCCCACTTACATCAATGGGCAGATCATTCAGACAGAAAATAAATAAGGACACACAATCTTTAAATGACACATTAGACCATCTCGACTTCATTGATATTTATAGGACATTCCATCCAAAAACGACAGAATACACTTTCTTCTCAAGTGCACACGGAACATTTTCCAGGATAGATCATATCTTGGGTCACAAATCAAGCCTCTGTAAATTCAAGAAAATTGAAATCATATCAAACATCTTCTCTGAGCACAATGCAATGAGACTAGATATCAATTACAGGAAAAAAACTGCAAAAAATACAAACACATGGAGGCTAAACAATACACTGTTAAACAACCAAGAAATCACTAAAGAAATCAAAGAGGAAATCAAAAAATATCTAGAAACAAAATGACAATGAAAACACAAGAACCCAAAACCTATCGGACACAGCAAAAGCATTTCTAAGAGGGAAGTTTATAGCAATCCAGTCGTACCTTAAGAAACAAGAAAAAATATTGAGTAAACAACCTAACCTTACACCTAAAACAATTAGAGAAATAACAAAGAAACCCCAAAGTGAGCAGAAGGAAAGAAATCATAAAGATCAGAGCAGAAATAAATGGAAAAGAAAGGAAACAATAGCAATGATTAATGAAACTAAAAGCTGGTTGTTTGAGAAGATAAAGAAAATTGATAAACCATTAGCCAGACTCATCAGGAAAAAAAGGGAGAAGACACAAATCAACAGAAATAGAAATGAAAAAGGAGAAGTAACAATGGACACCACAGAAATACAAAAGATCATGAGAGACTACCACAAGCAACTATATGCCAATACATTGGATAACCTGGAAGAAATGGATACATTCTTAGAAAAATCCAAACTTCCAAGACTGAACCAGGAAGATAGAGAAAATATGAACAGACCAATCACAAGCACTGAAATTGAGACTGTGATTAAAAATCTCCAAACAAACAAAAGTCCACGGCTAGATGGTCACAGGCAAATTCTATCAAACACTTAGAGAAGAGCTAACACCTATCCTTCTCAAACTCTTCCAAATTAGAGCAGAATGAGGAACACTCCCAAACTCATTCTACAAGGCCACCATCACCCTGATACCAAAACCAGGCAAAGATGTCACAAAAAAAGAATATTACAGGCCAATATCACTGATGAATATAGATGCAAAAATCCTTAACAAAATACTAGCTAACAGAATCCAATAGCACATTAAAATATTCATACACCATGATCAATTGGGGTTTATCCCTGGGATGCAAGGATTCCTTAACATATGCAAATCAATAAACGTGATACATCATATCAACAAATTGAAGGATAAAAACTATATGATAATCTCAAAAATTGCAGGAAAAAAATTTGACAAAATTCAACATCCATTTATGAAAAAAACTCCCCAGAAAATGGGCATAGAAGGAAATTACCTCAACATAATAAAAGCCATATGTGAGAAACCAGAAGCCGACATCGTTCTAAATGGTGAAAAACTGAAGGAATTCTATCTAAGAACAGGAACTAGACAAGGGTGTCCACTCTCACCATTATTATTCAACATAGTTTTGGAAGTTTTAGCCACAGCAATCAGAGAAGAAAAAGAAATAAAAGGAATCTAAACTGGAAAAGAAGTAAAATTGTCACTCTTTGCAGATGACATGATATACATAGAAAACCCTAAAGACTTTACCAGAAAACTGCTAGCACTAATTGATGAATTAAGTAGCAGGATACAAAAATAATGCACAGAAATCTCTTGCATTCCTATACACTAACAATGAAAAAGCAGAAAGAGAAATTCAAGAAATTCTCTCATTTACCGTTGCAACAAAAACAATAAAATACCTAGGAATAAACCTGCCTAAGGAGGCAAAAGACCTGCATGCAGAAAACTGTAAGACACTGATAAAAGAAATCAAAGATGATACAAACAGATGGAGAGATATACCATGTTCTTGGATTGGAAGAATCAACATAGTGAAAATGACTGTACTACCCAAAGCAATTTACAGATTCAATGCAATCCCTTTCAGATTTCCAACGGCATTTTTCAAAGAACTAGAGCAAGAAATCTTATGATTTGTATGGAAATGCAAAAGACCCCAAATAGGCAAAGGAGTCATGAGAAGGAAAGAGGGAGTCGGTGGAATTAGGCTTCCTGACTTCAAACTACACTACAAGGTCACAGTGATCAAGACAGTATGGTACTGGCACAAAAACAGAAAGGAAGATCAATGGAACAGAATAGAGAACTCAGAGGTAAACCCAAGCACAGATGGGCACCTTATCTTTGACAAAGGAGGCAAGAGTATACAATGGAAAAAAGACAGTCTCTTCAATAAGTGGTGCTGGGAAAATTGGACAGCTACATGTAAAAGAATGAATTTAGAACACTTCCTAACACCATACACAAAAATAAACTCAAAATGGATTAAAGACTGAAATGTAAGGTCAGATAGTATAAAACTCCTGAGGAAAACATAGGCAGAACACTCTAAGACATACATCAAAGCAAGATCCTTTTTAACCCACCTCCTAGAGTAATGAAAATAAAATCAAGAATAAACAAATGGGACCTCATGAAACTTAAAAGCTTTTGCACAGTGAAAGAAACCATAAACAAGACAAGAAGGCAACTCTCAGAATGGGAGAAAATACTTGCCAATGAAGCAATGGACAAAGGATTAATCTCCAAAATGTACAAGCAGCTCATGCAGCTTCATACCAAAAGAACAAATAACCCAATCCACAAATGGGTGGAAGACCTAAATAGGCATTTCTCCAAAGAAGATATTCAGGTGGCCAACAAACACATGAAAAG
Organism: Hippopotamus amphibius kiboko; assembly: GCF_030028045.1. Classification (NCBI taxonomy): domain Eukaryota; kingdom Metazoa; phylum Chordata; class Mammalia; order Artiodactyla; family Hippopotamidae; genus Hippopotamus; species Hippopotamus amphibius. Next base: position 54,119,591 of record NC_080203.1, on the reverse strand, counting down.
TTGCTCAACATCACTAATCATTAGGGAAATGCAAGTCAAAGCCACAATGAGGGATCACCTCACAACTGTTAGAATGGCCATCATCAAAAAATCTAGCAACAACAAATGTTGGAGAGGATATGGAGAAAAGGGAGCTCTCCTGCACTGTTGGTGGGAATGAAAGTTGGTATAGCCAGTATGGAACACAGTTTGGAGGTTCCTTAAAAAACTAGAAATGGAACTACCATATGATCCAGTAATTCCACTCCTGGGCATATACCCAGAGAAAACCATAATCCAAAAAGAAACATGTACCATAGTGTTTGTTGCAGCACTATTTACAATAGCCAGTACATGGAAGCACCCTAAATGTCCATCAACAAATGAATGGATAAAGAAGATGTGGCACATATTTACAATGGAATATTACACAGCCATAAAAAGGAATGAAATAGAGCTATATGTAATGAGGTGAATAGACCCAAAGTCTGTCATACAGAGTGAAGTAAGCCAGAAAGAGAGAAAACAAATATTGTATGCTATCTCATATATACGGAATCTAAAAAAAAAAAAAATGGTACTGATAAACCCAGTGACAGGGCAAGAATAAGGATAAAGATGCAGAGAATGGACTGGAGCACATGGGGTTGGGGGGGCGGGAGGCGATGAGGAAGCTAGGACAATGTAAGAGAGTAGCATAGACATATATATATACATACTATCAACTGTAAAATAGATAGCTAGTGGGAAGTTGCTGTATTACAAAGGGAGATCAGGTTGATTGTGGGTGCTGCCTTATAGGGCCAGGAGAGGGAGGGTGGGGGAGAGTTGCGGGAGGGAGGGGATATGGGGATATATGTATAAATATAGCAGATTCACTTTGGTGTACCTCATAAGGTGGTACAAGAGTGTAAAGCAATTATATTCCAATAAAGAGCTTATAAAAAGGAAAGAAAGAAGAAAGAAAGAAAGAAAGAGAGAAAGAGAGAAAGAGAGAAAGAGGGAGAGAAAGAAGGAACAGCCCCACCAACACCTTAATCTCAGACATATAGACATGTTTATGGTTTCCTTTGCTGTGCAAAAGATTTTAATTTTCATTAGGTCCCATTTGTTTATTTTTGTTTTTATTTCCATTATTCTGGGAGGTGGTCAAAAAGGATCTTGCTATGGTTTATATCATAGAGTGTTTTGCCTATGTTTTCCTCTAAGAGTTTTAAGGTGTCCAGTGTTACATTTAGGTCTTTAATTCACTTTGAGTTTATTTTTGTGTATGGTGTTATATTGTGTTCTAATTTCATTCTTTTACACACAGCTGTCTAGTTTTCCAGCAGCACTTATTGAAGAGGCTGTCTTTTCTCCATCGTATGTTCTTGCACCCTTTGTCATAAATTAGGTGACCATATGTGTGTGGGTTTATCTCTGGACTTTCTCTCCTGTACCATTGATCTATATTTCTGTTTTTGTGCCAGTACCATACTGTCTTGATTACTGTAGCTTTGTAGTGTGGTCTGAAGTTGGGGAGCCTGATTGCCCCAGCTCCATTTTTCTTTCGCAAGATTGCTTTCACTATTCAGGGTCTTTTGTGTTGCCATACAAATTGTAAAATTTTTTGTTCTAATTCCATGAAGAATGCCGTTGGTAATTTGATAGGGATTGCATTGACTATGTAGATTACTTTGAGTAGTATAGTCATTTTCACCACTAATGATTAGAGAAATGCAAATTCAAACCACAATGAGGTATCACCTCACACCATTCAGAATAGCTATCATCAAAAAATCTACAAACAATAAATGCTGGAGAAGGTGTGGAGAAAAGGGAAACCTCTTGCACTGTTGGTAGGAATGTAAATTGATACAGCCACTATGGAGAACAGTATGGAAGTTGATTAAAAAACTAAAAATGATAGAGCAGATCCACCTAAAGTATGGTATTCCGCATTTTGTTGCTTTGTTTTTTAGAAAGGGTAATACCAAACAGTCTTCAAAGAAAATGAGGTGATGGCCGATTGCTTCAATAATCAAGAACATCTGTGTTTTGAGATGGGTGTGTGGTCAAGTACGCTTTGGGGTTTTCTGTATTTAGGAGATCCTGAGTTCTTGATTGTTGGCCAGCTTTCAGGCAAGTAAAAATCAGTGCAGTGTGTAAATTTTACTAAGCTTACCCAAAAAAACGCTCTGTTCCTTCTGCTGCACATGCTTATGCTGCTGAAGGGGACTAATCCTTCATTCAAGTAAATCAGTGGTGTTGCTACTAATTCCTATCCCAGAAGAATTGTCGGTAGTGGATACATAACATATCCTGGGCAGATGAACTCCACCTGGTAGATGAAAGTTTGCTTTGGTCACAGTTGCCTCTGAATATGGGTTTCAAAACAAACATAAAGCCTTAACTTAGAATTTCATTATGTTTTAGAATCATCACTGCCTTAATGTTCAGACATCTATTCAAGTTCTCCTAGTAAGGAGACATGCATATTTGTTTATGGCTTTTTGTAAATATATACGCAGTGATCTATAGCTTTAAAAAAATTCTGTGTTTCTGTAACAATGTTTGTTAATCCAGCCAATTGAGTCATTTACGGAAAAAAGGAGCATGTAATAGTTCTTCCTGTACCAGGAAGAACTGTTTCCCCCCCGAAACCTTAGTTACCTGAATTGTTCTGATTATTTATAAAAGCTGAAATTCAGTGATTAAAGAGAAGTGAGAATTCTAAAAAAAAAAAAAACAAAAAAACAAAAATGGGATTGCCATATGACCCAGCAATCCTACTACTGGGCATATACCCTGAGAAAACCATAATTCAAAAAGATACATGCAGCCCAGTGTTCATTGCAGCACTATTTACAATAGCCAGGACATGGAAGCAACCTAAATGCCCATCAACAGATAAATGGATAAAGAAGCTGTGGCACATATATACAATGGAATAGTACTCAGCCATAAAAAGGAATGAAATTCAGTTATTTGTAGTATGGTGGCTGGACCTAGAGTCTGTCATACAGAGTGAAGTAAGTCAGAAAGAGAAAAACAAATATGGTATGCTGATGCATATTATGGAATCTAGAAAAATGCTACTAATGAACATAGTGGCAGGGCAGGAATAGAGACACAGAGTAGAGAATGGACTTGAGGACACAGCAGGGGAGGGGAAGCTGGGACAAAGTGAGAGAGTAGCAGGGATATATATACACTACCAAATATAAAATAGATAGCTGGTGGGAAACTGCTGCATGGCACAGGGAGATCAGTTCGATGCTTTGTGACAACATAGGGGGGTGGGATAGGGAGGGTGGGAGGGAGGCTCAAGAGGGAGGGAATATGGAGATATATGTATACATATAGCTGATTCACTTTGTGGTACAGCAGAAACTAACACAACATTGTAAAGCAATTATACTTCAATAAAGATGAAAAAAAAAGAAATGTGGAACTGACTGGAACTGGGTAATGAGTAGAGGATAGAAGAGTTTTGAGCCTCTTGATGGAAGGAGCTTAGATTTCCTTGAAGCGATTTTTGATAGAAATATGGATGTTAAAGGAGATTCTGTTGAGGATTCAGAATGAAAAGAAATTTGTAGAGAAATCTCCTATCATCTTAGAGAATACATATATCATCATGATGAGAATGTTGCTAGAAAACTGAATGTTAAAGGTACTTCTCGTGAGATCTTAGGTAGAAAGGAGGAAAATGTTATTGGCAACTGGAAGAAAGGCAATCCTTACTATAAATTTGCAGAAAACTTGGCTGAATTTTTTTTTGTTGGATGGAAAGTAGAATTTATGTGATGAACCTAGGTATTAAGTTAAGTGTTGAAGGTATTGCCTGATTTCTCTTTGTCACTTATAGTATAATGTGAGAGGAGAGAAACAAATTGAAGAAAATAGTAAACAAGAAGGAACCAAAACTTGAAATTTTGAAAAATTCTCAACCTATCCATATTACCAAAAAAAAAAAAAAGAAAGAAAAAGAAAAAGTGTGCTGTGGAAAGAACACTAAGTGTGTGAGTGGACAACCATTTGCTAAAGAGATTAGGCATGTGCCTTTCATATCCAATCACCATCTCAGGAGAAATATTGCCAGCTTGGACTGAAAGGGACAGAGGAGAGGAAATGAAGGAAGGTTGCTGGACTTCTGAGATTATATAGGAAGGAAATGGGTCTATAAAGATATTTGGCTGAGAACTGTGTTATCCTTCAACATAAGGACCCCAAAGGTGGTTCAGATGCTAGCTTTGTTCAATGGGGCAGGGCTGCCATCCAGGGCTGAGGATACAAGGTCTTTACCCGGAACAGAGGAGGCAGGGCCGAAACGCTAGTGGGTCCAGAGGACAGAGCTTCAAGCCACAGAGGATTAATCTTAAGCCTTAAAAGCTAATGGAATTTACAAGCTAGTTTTTTGACTTGCTGAGGGTGTGTGATCCCCTTTTTCCTTCTGATTTCTCCCTTTTGGAATGGGAAGGTCTATCCTGTGCCTGTCCTACCGTTGTATTTTGGGAATAGACAACATGTTATCTGGTTTTACAGGTTCACAGATGGAGGGGAATTTTGCCCCAGGATGAATTTTACACCGAGTCTCAGCCATACCTGATGTAGATGATATCTGAATGAGTTTTTTAAACCTCCAGTTGATACTGGAATGGGTTAAGACTTTTGGAGAGGTAAGAATGTGGTGAATGTATTTTGCATGTGAGAAGGACACGAGTGTTTCAAGGCTAGAGGGTAGATTGTTATGAGTTAAATTATGTGCCCCAAATTTATATGTTGAAGTCTTAACCCCCAGTGCCTGAGAATGTGACCTTAATTGGTAATGGAGTTATTGCACATGGAGTCAGTTAAGGTGAGGTCATACCGAAGGCGGGGGGTGGGGGTGTTGTTGGAGGAGGTCATCGAGAGGATGTGAATGCTTGTTGATCCACGAATTGGACCTGGGCAATTGGAGGCTCCTTACCCCCTCCCCTGTCCTTGGAATCTATGTTCTGCCCACCATTCTTATGCTCTCAAGAATGCAGCCTTGAGAGAAAAATGTATTGATGAGGCCATTTGGACTGGGTATGTGACAACCCCATTAAGGCCTCTATATAAACTTTTAAGATTCTGGCTGGTGGCTTGTGGCTGCCCAAGACAAACCTCATATGTAAGTTCCCTTGGTTATTAAAACTGCCACCTACCAATCTGGGGTGGTCTAACTATTTCTTCAGTTTCTCCTTGTCCTCCAAGTATGTGGGCCAGTTTCAAATTTCACCCAGGGACTCCTGAGGTTGCAAACCAACAGTTCTTAATCCAATGTGACTGGTGTATTTATAAAAATGGGGAAATTTGGACATAGACATACACACAGGGAGAGCAACAAGTGAAGATGAAGGCAGAAACGGGGGTGCTGCAGCAGAAGTCAAGGACGGCCAAAGATTATGAAACCACGAGATACTAGGAGAGAGGCGTGGAACCGAATTCTTCCTCACAGTTCTCAGAAGGAACCAACCCTACTGATACTTTGATCTCAGCATCTAATTACCGCAACTGTGAGATAATACATTTTTATTGTTCTAAGCCACTCAATTTGTGGTGCTTTGTTATGGCAGTGATAGCAAACTAATACAACACCTTGCTAGGCTAGCTGTGAGACTTCAGGCAGTTTGCATAACCTCTCTGTGCTTCAGTTTCTCTATCTATAAACAGAGAATAACAGTCCCTGTAATGCACTGAGTAATAACCATTATTCTCCAACCAATTATGAGTTCTCAGAGGGCAGGAATTATCTTTTATTTATCCTTGCCTGGTAAGGGATTAACAAAGTTCCTGACACAGAGTAGAGGCTTAATACTTGTTTGTTGAATGAATTTAGATTCCTGGATTTATTTTAAGGAATGAGGTTTTTAGAATTCTGTGGTCTAGAGATCCTGGACTTTTAGTCCTACTGTGTGGCAATAAAATATTATCAGTATTATTCAGATTGTACTGAATAATTTGGTAGCTAGTCTACAGTTAAGCTATCCTGTCTCTCTCCAAATCTCAGTTTATTCATCTACTAGATAAGATTGCTGAGCTAGGTAATCTCTAAAGTTCATTATTTTTTTAATTAATTAATTAATTTATTGGCTGCATTGGGTCTTTGTTGCTGCACAGGCTTTCTTTAGTTGCAGAGAGCAGGGGCTACATTTCGTTGCTGTGTGACAACTCATTACAGTGGCTTCTCTTGTTGCAGAGCATAGGCTTCCAGGCATGCGGGCTTCAGTAATTGTGGCACATAGGCTCAGTAGTTGTGGTGCATGGGCTTAGTTGCTCCACAGCATGTGGGATCCTCCTGGACCAGGAGTCGAACCCATGTCCCCTGCATTGGCAGGCGGATTCTTAACCACTGCGCACCATCAGGGAAATCCCCTAAAGTCCATTATAACTTCAAATTTCTGCAAGTCTCGGTCTCCAACTATAATTTAGGAGGGCAGTGTATTTGAGGAGGGAATTATATTTGATCATTAAAGGAATAAAGAAAATATCTCACAAATCAACAAGGAGGTACTTTCAGGGAATGAAGACTTCATTTGGCAGGGCTCATAGTGTATTTTTGCTGGGTAATTAAAACGAGTAAGACCTTCTGTGGACATCTTAATAATTTGAGGTTCTACTTTTCCACAGACAATTCAAAGACAAGATTCCCAGAACTCTTCCTTTTTTCACCACTGGCATAATTATTAATAACAACTACAAGCATCACATTTTTTATCTATAAGCAAAACTTTATATTTTACATTATCTATGCTGATTCAACCCAAGATTTTTTCTAGTCAAAACAATTGAAACTGCACTTAGGTTGAAGTCGGGGGATAATTGAATTCACTAACACCGATCTGAACAAAAATAGGAATATTAAAACAGTGATTTTCAAACTCAAGTTTGCATCAGAAATACTGGAGAGGTTCTTAAAATGTTTTAGGAGTTTTCTGTCCACTCACTGCGAGATTCTGATTCAAAAAGGCTGAGGGGAGGGGTCGCTGTGAAGTTGCATTTTTATTAAGCATGTCCAGTGATTACTATGCAGGTGGTCTTTCAACCATACACTGAGAAACACTGCTGTAATCAATGTACTTCGGAGCTCTTTATAATGGATATAAAACTAATTTTGTTTAAAAGGCAACATTAAATCTTAACTTTGCAAAATTAAACACATAAACTAGACCTCCATCATTTATTACGAAATACTCAAATACTAAGCATTTAAAGAAAACAGACAAGTTGATATAATTTTAAAAGCTAAAAAGTCATTAGCTGTTTACTTATTCCCATTAATAATGCTACTTAAAGACCTTGATTAGCATGGATCACATACACATTTTAAATTTCAATTTTCTGGTCTGCTGGTCCTTTTCGAAGAAGGATGAGCCTCCTCCTCTCTTTACCTCTACCTTAGCATATTAACTGGTGAAACTACTCTGGATTATGTCAATTGAAATTTAAGTAAAAGTCAGGTATTAGTCAGCTTTACTGTAGTAATGAACAGCCCTCAAATTGCAGAGACATTTCTCCTTCATGTTATATTTTGGCTGTAGGTCAGCATTTGTTTGTAATTCTCAGACCTTATCTAAAAGAGCACCCCCTATATTAGATATGCCATTCTCACATCAAGGGCGATAGCAAGTGGCAGAGCCAAGCATACAATTCCATTGAAAGCCTCTTCTAGGACATGACATATATCCTGTCTACCAACATTCCATTGACCAAAGCAAATCATATGGCCACCCCTGAAAACGGGGTTGGGAAGTGCACCTCACCTACAAGTAGGCCTTGCAAGTGACACGGTGAGCATGGGAGTGCACGAATCTGATACAGGGAGGGAAGTGAATAGTTGTGAACGATTTGATTATCTAAGAGCTGGTTCAGTTAACAGTTCTAATTTCAGCTACTGTTTCTTTTTAAATGAATTATCTCTTTCCATAGAATATAGCTCAAATAAAATCTATTTAGAGAACATAAAATTTGTAAATCGGATTTTAATTTTCTAATGGTCGAGGGTTACTAACTTTATACATATATATATATGTATATACATATATACGTAGTGTCTTGGTTTGATGTGCTCCCATTGACCGTTTCTTTTAACTTTGATATGAGCTCCATTAACTTCGACTATGAGCTCCATTAACTTCTTGATCATATACTCAGTGCCCAGCCCAGTGCCTGACAACACAGTTGAATCTCAGTAGATGATTGCTGAGTGAATAAAGGAGTGCTAAAGGTGGCTTGTATTAACAGGGTATGAAGTAAAGAATGTAGTATCAGTGTAGTTTGGATGTATATTTTAAAAGATCTCAGAAAATTCAGCTGCTTCCTACTTACTTTATTGTTTTACTGCAAAAATGGATTTTTTCTTGAAGTCCCCAGAGGGTCGGACAATCGATGAAAATTATAAGGGAGTCAATAGTTCATGATTATCTTTATTCAGTTTCTCTTGGGGAAAGTCATATTAGATCTGTTTCAAGGAATAAACTCAGGAACTATGCCTTCTTGGTCTTAGTACATGCAGTACCTTGCAAGATGCCTGGTGTGCACTAGGTGCTCAGTAATTGCATGCTGTTAATTGGAGATTTTTTCTTACATTATTAAGTCACAAATGATCAATTTTTTTCTATTGTTTTCTTAAATATTTTCTCCACATCCCCTTATTTCTAGCAACAAGCCCCTGAAATTGGAGAATACAAACTCATACACTGCTATACTTCCTCACTGTCCAAAAACCATTGTTTTGGATAAAGTTTGTATACCCTAATACTTTCTCCTCTCAGGGCCAGTTCATTTTTTAAGCAGATTTCCTGTGAAGGAGACAAGATGGGTGGCCAGAGAGTTCTTATTCCGAAGGGTTCAAGGATCACGGTTTGAGGGACTGAGTTTCTGCTTCAACATGCTCAGGTATTCTCCCTCTCATGAAGCTCATGCTTAGTCCCTCCTGCAAAGAAACAACCATATCAGGTTGACCCTTCAGCTGGAAATAACCAAAATTTGTCTGGATTTGCAGTGAACATGCATGGTTTAAAATTCTCTATGGGACTTCTAACATCCAGTCAGCCTACTAGGTTTCTAGACACATCGGACTTCTGGGGAAGTTATAAAGAATTCCTCACTTTAACTTCACTTTCTCTCTCTTCCCAATCTAATAATTTTTACTTTAAAAGGATCCTTGCAGAGTTAGGCATAGCAACTTTATATTGACTTTAAAATTTATGAGCTATTTGTTTCAAATTAGCTTTTTCTATTTGTTTAGTTAAGGGGCTCAAGTCTTTGGTTAGAATTGTTATTTGTTTCAAATTTAATCATGTATAGAAGTGTTCCTTTTACTTGTGTGCTAACTATTTATCAATTTGTAAGGGATGGTGTCTGAATAACAACTATTGTGAAAGAAATCAGATCTCTGTGTTTGAAATTATACAATATTTTAAATGCTGTTTGAGCTGCTTTTAGAAGACCATTGATTTGGCCTCCCAATTGAAGGATCTTTTATTTATTTGTTTGTTTATTTATTTATTTTTAGTTTGCCTAATTTTTTTTAATTTTATTTATTTTTAATTAATTTTTATTGAAGTATAGTTGATTTACAATGTTGTGTTAGTTTCTGCTGTACAGCAAAGTGAATCAGTTATACATATACATATATCCACTCTTTTTTTAGATTCTTTTCTCATATAGGTCATTACAGAGCACTGAGTAGAGTTCTCTGTGCTATACAGTAGGTCCTTGTTAGCTATCTATTTTATATATAGTAATGTGTGTATGTCAATCCCAATCTCCCAATTTATTTCCCTCGCCTTTCCCCCTTGGTAACCATAAGTTTGTTTTCAGCATCTATGACTGTATTTCTGTTTTGTTAATAAGTTTTTTTGTACCATTTTTTTAGATTCCACATATGAGTGATATGTGGTATTTGTCTTTCTTTGTCTGACTTACTTCACTCAGTGTGACAATCTCTAGGTCCATCCATATCGTTGCAAATGGCATTATTTCATTCTTTTTTATGGCTGGGTAATATTCCATTGTATATATGTACCACATCATCTTTATCCATTCATCTGTTGATGGACATTTACGTTGCTTCCATGTCTTGGCTATTGTAAATAGTGCTGCAATGAACATTGGGGTGTGTGTATCTTTTTGAATTATGGTTTTCTCCAGATATATGCACAGGATTGGGATTGCTGGATCATATAGTAGCTCTAGTTTTAGTTTTTTAATGAACCTACATACTGTTCTCCATAGTGGCTCTACCAATTTTTTAATCTCCATTCTCAAAAGATGAGTTGCACTCAATCATTATTTATATCTTGTTTGCATGTATTATCTGCATTAGTTTTCTACAGCTGCCATAACAAAATGCCACAGACTCGGAGGCCTAAACAAAGAAATTTGTTTTGTAACACTTATGGAGGCTGGAAGTCCCAGGTCAAGGTACCAGCAATGTTGGTTTCCTCTGAGGCCTTTCTCCTTGGCTTACAGATGGCCCCTCTCTTGATACCTTTTCACATGGTAGTTCCTCTATACACACACACCCCTTGTATCAGTTTGTTTTATTAAAAATCCCAGCCATATTGGGTTAGGGCCCACTCTAATAAGCTCATTTTTACTTAATCACCTCTTTAAAGACCTTATCATAAGTAATAGATTACCATATCATGTCTGTAGCTAGTATATGAAGCTGGCAAGACCTCTTCACTAGCTTGCTAGATATCTGTCTTTTAAATGGCTTCCATCTCACTTATAAAAGCTTAAAACAAGAGCTGTCATTCCAGGGGAACTGCATTATCTCTGCAGGGTGGCCTGTCGATATTCAACCCTTTATCTCTTCAGCATCGTGGGTTATCTCCTTCTTGCCTTTCTGAGACTGCTGAGACAAATAGGTTATTCAAAGGCCTCCCTTAATTACCCTGAAGCCCAGAAATCAAGTATAGAGCACCCAGAGATCTATTTTTTTTGGAAGAGAAAAAGGATGCTTTAACTACTTCACTCAAGGTTGCCATCTTTCTTTTCTCCTCAAGATGTAATCTCTCCCTTACCACGTGGCTTAAGTTTTTGTTGAAAAGATCACTTCTGACCACGTTTTAGGCCTTCAACTTCTCATGAATCGATAGACTCTTTTCTTGACCTCACATCACATACATTGTCTAATAGATTTCTAGGTCATAGTAATTTATTGTCACGTAGCAGCAGCAACCACTATTTTAATTTCTACCACTGTAGATTAGTTTACCTGTTCTTCGATTCATACCCATGTAATCATATGAAATGTACCCTCATGTCTGGCTTATATTGCTCAACATAATATCTACAAGATTCATCACTTTGCTTTGTGTTGTTCATTTCTTGTTATTGCTGAGGAGTAATCTGCGGCATGAATAGATCATATTTTTTACCCATTTTCCCATATAATGATATTTGGGTTATCTTTAGTTTTTAGTTATTATAAATAAAGCTGCTATAAGCATTCCTTTTTTAAATTTTTTGTTATGTGGGACCCTCTGTGTGTTTTTTTTTTTTTTTTTTTGGCTGTGCTACGTGGCTTGTGGAATCTTATTTCCCTGACCAGGGATCAAACCAGGCCATGGCAGTGAAAGCACCGAGTCCTAACCACTGGACCGCCAGGGAACTCCCATAAACATTCTTGTACAAAACCCTTTTTTTTTTTGCAGACATATATTTTCCCTTTTCTCGAATATAGACCTAGGAGTAGAACTGCTGGCTCATAGAGTAGATATATGTTTATTTTATTACAAGCTGCCAGTCATTTTTCCAAAGTGGTTGTACCATTTTATACACCTACTAACAATAGCTGATGATTCTTGTTGCTTTACCTCTTAGCACTGATTAGCATAAACCTTTTTCTAAGAAGCTATCCTCCATTTTAGGGAAAATAGCTGCAAAGGTATAACTGAGCAAATTATATTAACTCCTGTCATTTAAAGTATGGAAGTTGATATGGGTAATTTTTTTCTCTTGCCCTGTGTAATTTAAGCTTTTAAAATTAATGTTATCATTTGCTTGCATCTTGTGCATTAACACTCCTTTCAGTTCTTTCATCCTCCCTTCCCTGGTGAGACTCTAAAATCGGAGTATTAGATTTAAACTAATTTTACCTAAATATGCTTAGTATGATGCAAGAGCCATGTAAAATTTTAAGCCCAGCTGATGGAATGAAAGTTTATATTAAGAAAAAGCTGCATATGAAATAAGAACTGACCATTCACAATCTACATTTTTCTGAGACTTCCTGTTTTCTTGTTATTCAAAAGTTCCCATGGAGCAATTTGTTTTTTTGTTTGTTTATTTTTGTTTTTTTGTTTTTTTTGTTTTTTCTTTAAGAACTTTTATTGAGATACAATTGACATACAACAAACTGCATATATTTAAAGTGTACAATTTGATATTTTTTTTCTTATTAGTAATATATATATATGGCAATCCCAATCTCCCAATTCATCCCACCCTATGGAGCAATTTGGATTAAGGTATATACCATTCTGTGTCAATAGAATATCACTTACTTGGTAATAAATCAAAACAGAAACATTTGGGTCATTCTACTTTAAAGATGCTATATATTTACTAATCATCTGGGTACTCTGCTTATATAAGAAAAAAGTGACCTTAGTGTTCACTCAAAACTGTGATGATTATTATTTCAATAAAAGAGATTAATGGATGAATGAGCATGCTAGGTTTGAAATCCTTGGTTGGGGAAAGGAGGGCCTTTTTCCTGGGTTGGATATATTCTATACATATCCAGGAGTTTTTGCTATAATGCTTGTTATGAAAACATGAATTTATTCCAATACATAAGTGTTCCTAGAAATCACTGCACTATACATATCCATAGTGCAGTAAAAACTATAAGGCTTATGGGAAAAATAAGAGTAGGCACACAACACTTAAAGACTTCATCCTAACCCCATTTTCCCATGAGCCCTGTAGTCTTTATTGTACAATTTGTATAGATCAGTGATGTTTGGAACACATACACTATGTTATAGAATTGTAGCAGAACTGACTGTATGTATACAATATATTATATATAATATTTATATATAATGCTTATCTTAGCCTAAGGAATATCCATATTGTTAAATCAGCAAAACAAACTTGGATTAAAAGGGCAGCAAAGTTATAACAACAGAAAAATTGACAATTGGCTATTAGTTTTCATCTTATCTCTGTTCTTTTATCAAAGGTAGATTGGGGTAGAAATGACTTTGGCTAATATCCTCCTCCCTAGATATCCCTTGGGGTTGTCTTTGAAAATGAGTAGAGCCATTTTTTTAAAACATACGTTGAGTGTTAATAAAAGTATCTTTAGAAATTTTTCTTATTTTTATTGATCCATAATATACAATTAAGTAGCAGTGGTCAACACTGAACATATAATATAAATAAAGAGAGTGTTTACTATGCAAAAGCAACTCCAAGATAAGTTCCCCACTATGCCTTTTCATCCAACAATTCCTCTTATATCCCTGAATTTTTATTGATTTGTTCCTTAGTGTACAAGAAATGCACAATTGATTTGGCTGATAGATTGAGGTGATTCATTGTGTATTTACCATTTTTAGGTTTCATTTTCTCAATTCCTCTCCTTTTTACAGTGTTTGAATAGCTTGTCCTTATCACACAAAGCAAAAAGCAGCTCATATATGCCCGGATATACTTGGGTGATTTCCCTTCCTTCCTTCCTTCCTTCCTCCCTCCCTCCTTCCCTCCCTCCCACCCTTCTATCCTTCCTTTCTTTCCTTGGTATTAAAATTCATGATTTTCGTTTTTGTATTTAATATTCTATAAGATGTTTGGCAACGTTGATTGCAACGGCCAAGTTCAGTCTCTACCCAATAAGTAGGAGCTGCAATCAATTTTAGAACACTAGAAGTACAACTGGGAATGATTTCTACCCATTTTTTTGGAAGACCACACTTCGTATAATCTTGTTCCCTGCAGGAGACAGTTTATTGTCAAATGTATACTGAGTAGGGGGTGTTTACAATTTTAAACATGTTTCCATCATGGGTCCTCCCCTGCTGTTTTTCTGACAGCCTGGGTTGTTGGTTCAGTCTTTTCCTGTGCTGAAAATAAACCCTGCATGGTGAGAAGTCTGTGCAGCTTTGGCAGCCTACTGAGGAGTGGGGATTACTTTAGCTATAGCCCCAGATTCCTTACAGTAAAATAAATATTTCCCAAAATTTTCAGACTGGACCAAAGGTATAAACTGCTTGTAGCCTGTCATTGTAAACATCAATTTCTCAGAAAATTTGGCTTGCATTTTGCTAAAATATATCCATTTACAAGATCTATTGTTTCAAATTAAATCTCACTTGTAATAACTTTGTATGCCCTAGTTTTCTTAAAACAGAACACATGATATATTGTTATGTCATTCGAAATCAATGGACATGTTTGCAGTAACTCCCTGTAGTGATAATGATAATGAGAGCCATAAACTGAAAGCCCTTCTATATGCATTGAAAAGAGCTTCACTTCCATACATAAATGTGTTTTCTTTCATATTTTACCTGACTCAAATGCCTTTATGAGTCATGCAGATTGTATCAAGCAGACTGTGCTGTGCAGGAAGCAGATAGAGGTGATGATTAATATTTAATCCCTTTCAAAATCACTAATGAGATCTGCTGGGCGCTGTTGCTAGATCGGTTTATCTTACCAGAAGTGTACATGGGTAGTCTGAAATGGCTCACTGACTGTCTTTAGGCTTCTGGAACAATCTCTACTTCTTGAACTCTTCTCTCCTGTTCCCTTGCCCTTGCAACAGGCAAAACAAAAACATAGTCCCTCTCTGTCTCTGTCTCTCTTATGATCTATCATTATACTTGAACATATACTAATTGAAAGTAATGTTGGGAGCATAAGTTACCCCAATTGTTAGTTGCAATAATTTATGTGCCACACTTGACTAGTTATTAAATAGATCTCATTTGGGTTTCAGAGATTTAATGTTTTTGTGTTTAAATTTATATTAAATTTCCTCTGTCCATGTTTCACAACTTGATATTAGTTTTGCTTCTTTGAAATCAACCTGTTATTAATATTTTAAATGTGTTATTTTATGTAGCTACTCATATTTTAAATCATTTTCCTGTTCAATATTAACTTAATTGCATATATACTTCCTCAAAGATATTATCTTTCTTTAAAAGGCTTTATGTTTAGAGACGTTTTAGGTTCACAACGAAATTGAGAGGGACTCACAGATGTATACGGGAAATCCCCATATACCTCCTGCTCTCACACATGCATACCCTCCTTCATTATCAACATTACTCATCAGAATGGTACATTTTTCCCCCAAGGATGAACCTATGTTGACACTTTATAATCACCCAAGTCCATAGTTTGTCTTAGGGTTCACTCTTGATGTTGTACCTCCCTGGAGGCAACCAAGACATCCTTCAGTAGCTGAACTGATACATGAACAGAGGTACATCCAGACAATGGAATATTACTCAGCATTGAAAATGAATGAGCTATCGGGGCTTCCTAGGTGGTGCAGTGGTTAAGAATCCACCTGCCAATGCAGGGGACACGGATTCGATCCCTGCTCCAGGAAGATCCCACATGCCACGGAGCAACTAAGTCCGTGCACCACAACTATTGAGCCCATGTGCTGCAACTACTGAAGTCCATGTGCCTAGAGCCCATGCTCTGCAACAAGAGAAGCCACGGCAACGAGGAGCCCACGCACAGCAATGAAGAGTAGCCCCCACTCACCGCAACTAAAGAAAGCCCAAGCACAGCAAAAAAAAGATCCAACATGGCCAATAAAATTAATTAATTAATTAATTAATTAAAAAAACAAAACCAAAACAAAACAAAACAAAAAAAATACAGAAACCTTAAAAAAAAATGAATGAGCTATCGAGCCAGGAAAAAGATGGAGGAAACTTAAATGCATATTGCTAAGTGAAAAAAGCCAATCTGAAAAGGCTACATACTATATGATTCCAAATATATGACATTCTGGAAAAGGCAAAAATATGGGGACAATAAAAAGATCAGTGGTTGCCAGGGGTGGGGAGGAAGGAGAAATAAATAGGCAGAGCCCAGAGGATTTTTAGGGCAGTGAAAATACTGTGTATCATATTATAATGATGGATATATATAATTTTACATTTGTTCAAACCCATATTACCGTTTTTATTATATTCCAGCTATACTATAGACACCTAAGGCAAAAAAGGAAAAAGTGCATCACATGTTCATAGCAGAAAAAGTGGATGATGTAAAGGTTTGTATATAAAGGTTTGTTACTGGACTTATCATCATCATTAAGATTTTTAGATTTAGTTTGATCATTGTTTGACCTTTGAAAAGTTCGATAATCTTGTTTTACTTAGTTTTCTTTTAAATCAAAACAGAGAAAATCACACTTGCCTTCCAGGAAAAAAATAAACTGTTTAGTGCTCTGTGTCTTCTGGTGGGAGGCCGGAAGTGGGGGTTTGTGGGAAGCATACACACACACACATACAGACACAAAAACACACACATGTATAGTCTCTATATAGTCTGTCTTACTGTAGTATCATTATATTTTGAAAAATATATAAATAATGAATTGAAGCTCAAAATTAAAATTTTGATTAAGTGAAGGGAGCTATTTCTGTAGGAAAATAGTAGTAGAAAACTCAGTTTGATGCATGTGTGATTATTTGTGTGTTTGTGTACATGAGAGAAGAAGTGGTGAAAATGTCAATGGGTATGCAATGCTCTGAGATCTAGGTCATATTTTCCAAATTTCTCTGCCATCATTACTAAATGAAATGGAAAGAACACAGCCAGTGATGGAACTATAGTTCTGTTACTTACTAGGGTACATGACTTTGGGCAAGTTATTTAACCTTTAGAGTTGCAGTTTTGATCTCTGTAAAATGGGAACAAAAATTTTAAAGCATGCAAAATATCTATCTAGCACAGTCCTTGCCTTCTTGTGTGTGCATAAATAAACAGCTGATAACATTATTATAATTTTAGTTGAATTTCAAAAACAGGAGATATTCAGGGATCAAAAGCAGTCGAGTGAAAGGGAATTTTCATTTTTTTTAAGCTCTTTATTGGTATATAATTGCTTTACACTGTTGTGCCAGTTTTTGCTGTACACCAAAGTGAATCAGCTGTATTTACACATATATCCCCATATACCCTTCCTCCTGAGACTCCTTCCCACCCTCCCCATCCCAGCCCTCTAAGTCATCACGCATCATGGAGTTGATCTCCCTGTGCTATGCAGCAGCTTCCCACTAGCTATCTATTTTACATTTGGTAGTGTACATATGTCAATGCTACTCTCTCACTTCATCCCAGCTTCCCCTTCGCCCCCCCACCCCGTGTCCTCAAGTCTGTTCTCTACATCTGTATCTTTATTCTTGCCTGTCACTGGGTTCATCAGTACCGTTTTTAGATTATATATATATATATATATATGAGTTAGCATATAGTATTTGTTTTTTTCTTTCTGGCTTGCTTCACTCTGTATAACAGAGTCTAGGTCCATCCACCTCACTACAAATAACTCAATTCATTCCTTTTCATGGCTGAGTAATATTCCATTGTATATATGTGCCACATCTTAAAAAACTAAAAATAGAACTACCATATGACCCAGCAATCCCACTCTTGGTCATATACCCTGAGAAAACCAAAATCCAAAAAGAAACATGTACCACAATGTTCACTGCAGCACTATTTACAATGGACTTTTCTTATTTCTCCAACTTTTTCTCAATATTCCCAGATTTAATAAGTAATAAGAAAGTGGTCATCACTGAGTAAGAAGCAAACGAAAAGTCAAAGTTTACAGGCATGCCTCTAATATTTGTAGGCAGCTTGTTTTTACCCATACCCCGCCATCTTAAGTGGAACTTTACAATCTAAGTAGAGGAGCTTCAAGCTTAGAAATACTAAGAAGACAAGGTGTTAAGAACTCTACTTTTGCTGAACATCTCATATTTCTGAACCTTCTGCTATGAAGATTAAATTTTCATTGTGTTTTTGACAGTGAGATTAAATTCTGACAGCTGTCAATAATTAAATCCCAGAAGAACTAAATGCCAGGCAAAATCGTGGGTGTTGGAAAGAAGGTAAATTCATGGCGAAGAAAACAGGCATAGCAATTGAAACAATCCAGCAACTTGCAAGAGCAAAGAAACAATGTAAATAGTAATTTAGTGACTAGGATTCTTGCTAACAAATTCAACTAATAACACTGTTCTCGCAAGAGAAAATTGATGCATATTTTACTCCTCAAATTAAAATGGAGCAAACAGTAAACTTCCAAACCTTGTTGATAATTCTGACCTACAAGTAAATCAAATAACAAAACAAAATAAGCAGAAAAAAAGGGGAAAAAAAGAAAATACAGAAACAAAAATTATTGAAACTATAGAAAATCTATACCTAAAAGGATTCTGTTCTAGGTACTCTCAAACTTGCAAACAGAAGGTTTCTTTAAAGAAATGTCAGAAACCAAGATCGTAATGTAAAGAATGTACCTAGTACTAATACTTATGTAGCATTTATTCTATGCCACATTCTGCTTAAAATTCTTAATGCTTATTAACTCGTTTAATCCTCATTGAACCTACCTAGAAGTAGGTATTATTATTATCTCCATTTTACAGATGCGTATACTGAGGCAAGGAGAAGTGAAATAACTTCTTCAAAGTCACATAACAAAGAGGCGGACCGGTGATTCGGTCCCAGGCAAGCTAGCTTCAATGCCTATCCTCTTAACCTCTGTAAGACGATGACTTCAGTCAGCTGAAAAAGCATAGATTTCATAACTTGAGATTCACTAAACTGTAAAAACATACTGAAGAAATGGGAAAGGGAAATCACATTTCCAAAGTTCAGACTTCTACTAACTGTTATATAAAAGTATCTCTCAAAATAAAAATATGAAATAGACATATTGAGAATATAGCTCATAATGCTCCTTAGAACAATGAAAAATCTGTGAGATAAAAGTCTTTAACTACCCCTTTCCACAAAATGAATTATTTTAACATACAAGAATTTTAGGCCCCAAGGTATAAATGTTAATCTTGCCACATAACAGCAAGTGATAGATAACTCATCATTACAAATTGTCTAATGTGATCGTTGATGACTAAATAGGATTAAACACTTTGTTACTTTAGGCTAGCAGTAGACACCCAAATTTTATTTCTTTATAAGATTATCCTAATTGTTTAGAACAGAACATCATAGTTGATCAAGTCTAAAAGCAAATTCCCACATTAGATTCCTTGTCTGTCTTCTTTAAAAACTTTAAAAAGAAGGGAAAGGCTATTAGATCCTAGGGTGCCTCAGGTTAAGGTAAATACATTCTTTTATCCCTATTTTGTGAGTCTAGAGTATGGTTGCTTTAAATTAGGTCAATAAGGAATTAGTTATCTCTTGTTTAAATAGCTTCACATCTTATGGAAGTTTTTGGAAGTTATTATTTCATATACACCTAGCAATCCTCTGGCTACTACTGTGAAAATGATCAAATGGATCAATACTCCCTCCATTATCTTTCATTTTCCTCTCAACTTACTGCTACCCATCCTCCTCTTTTATGGCTTTAAGTGGCACATGGTGACTAGATCTGAGAGGCTGTGTATATACAGGTATGGTTGAGAGGTGATGCTATATGTGAAAGAAACAAAAATGATAAGAAATTCAGCAAGAATTGAGTGTGACATTGGGCCTTGAAACTTTGCTAAGAATAGAAGTGGGATTGGGGTCGAATTGAAAATGGAAGGATAAGGGCAGTTATCATTTTACTTTTGTTATTAGGTTATTAAATAGATTCCTACCATTTAGCTTTGGAAAGCCATTATGAATCAAACCTAGTTTCTCAATTTAAACCATGAGATGTGTCTTGACTTAAGATTTGTCTGGTGATGAATTATATATATATAATATATGTATATATATATAAATTATATATAAAAGTCACTGCCATATAAAAGCTTTCTTCTGTATGAATATTTCACTCTGAAGCATCAATAGGAAATTTTTCCCTAGAGCAAAAGGAATTTTACCCCCAAAACACCTGAAGGACATTATGTCTCTATCTATTTAATGCTATATATTCTAATGAAAAAGAAAAGGGTGTTAATTATCTAGATATTTTGCTGATGTAAGATTGAATATATATATATAATATATATGTGTAATATATTGAATATATCAAATAAGTGAACAGAAAATTCACAAACACAAAGCAAAGTAATAAATTAACCAAAAGAGAAACTCTTAGCCTCAAGAGCAATTAAAGTGCAAATTAGATTCAATCTGGGGTAGCATTACATACCTCTTAAATACCAAAATATATAAAATTTATCCAAGTCAATTTGTATAGTGGGATAGTACAGTATAATGAAATGAGTTGATACTGGTGAAGCTGCTCGATAAAGCTTAGCTAAGGTGATGATGATGATGGTTATGATAATAATGACAATAGCATCATTTGTGTCAAAATTTAAAATAAAATAATAATAATTGATCTATATATATGTAGAAAATTAAATGAACTTTGAGGGTAGTGCTTACCTTCAGGAAGTAGAAAGCAGAAAAGAACGGGGAGTGGGATTTTAGCTGTATCACTTTTTTATTTTCATTGAGAGATAGAAAGAGATGAAACAGATCTGTCAAAGTCTGCTTGTTAAAATTTGTTAATATCTATTCTGGATACAGCTTACAAGGGTGCCTGTTTCATTACTTTTTGTAGTTTTCTATCTATCTGAATATTTCAAAATATCTAGATTTCTATTGAATAAAAAGTAATACATGCTTACTATAGAAATTAATGAAGAAATGTATAAATAAGAAAACAATTCCTTGTCATTTCATCATTTAAGCATATGATTGTTTATATTTTAGGGTATATGTTCCCAGTCTTCCAGAACAGTTTCAGGTATATATTATTTTATTTTTGACAAAAATGAGATCATACCATTTGTGGTCTGCTTTTATCACTTAGCATATTGTGAACATATCTTTTCAAAGCAAGGAAATAGTTCCCTTGATATCATTTTTGATGAATATACAATATTTCATCTTATGGATGCACTATACCTTATTTAACTAATCTCCCATCATTGTCTTAGTTTATTTTTGTATTAATAAACAACACTGTGTGAACACTGAAACTATAACGTTGAACATTCCTTAAATCTCCCTTTAGGTCCAATTACTGCAATTGCCATGTCAAAGGGCATAGACATTCTTAAGGCTTTTTGAACATATTGCTGATTCCAGAAAGGTTTGGATTGTAGCCCAAATTAGGTATTTTCATACCTTTCAGGCTTTGCTAACTAGATGGATGGATAGTCTTGTTTTAATTTGCATTTCTTTGGTACCAGTTCTTGAGCTTGAATAGCATGCAAAGATGAATTAGACACGATCTCCGCTTGTGAGGACCTTGCCCAGATAACTTGGAAGAATGCTAGTAAATGTTAAGATAAATATATACTTTCAATAGAACATAACTTATACTTCCTATTTTATGCTGCTGCTCTCCTGGCTTCTGGATGAGAAAGGGTCACAAGGATAGTATAAGACAGACCCATCCCAGACTGACAGTGAAATGTCAATTGAAAACCCATTTGCTAAAAAATTCCAAGAGATGTGCAAATGCAGAACATGACCCCATTAACATTTCAATATGACTTTGTTTCATTGCTTTTTGTTTTTTTTTCAGTCCTCTGGTTGTAGTTTCCTTGGTGCATCATGATTAAGCCCTGGTGAAGGGTGGTTTGTGGGGGGACTGTGAATAGCAGCTGAATGGGAAACACCAGATTGTGAGCGTGAGGCTTGTGGTCAAACATTATGGACTTGCCTAGGGAGGGAGCAACAGACAGCAGCAGTTGCAGCAGCTATAGAACATTCCAGACTTTGAAATGTCAGTTATGAGAACAGTCTCTAATACCAACTGCCTTGTACTGAGAAACCTATCAATGTGGCATTTTCTCTGCATTTGTTGCCCCCATTTCATTGACACATTACTCTGTGATGTTGTGATTATCCTATTATTAGACCTGAGAAAACAGAGGCTCAGAGATGTTAAGTATTTTGCCTACACTGCATAGTGAACAATTTATAAAATCAGCATTTTACATGATATTTGTCTGATACAAATCCTTTTTCTACCATGTAGTATATACTAGCAGTACAATAGATAACCTAGCTAAATCAGACTGTCATCTTTGCTTAGATTGTAGGGATGGAACCTTGGTATGCCTATCCTTTTCCTAGCTGTCAAATCTGGTTTTTGAATTTTGTTTTTAATGGCTTTGAAGACAAATCTTTAATTATGCACAAAGACTTTTGACTCACTCTCGGTTCCAAACGTTTTATTTCTGTGGTGTCCATGAAGTTAAAATTGAAATGATGAGATCTGAGTTAATTAGAGCAAATACCCCTTATTAACTCCAATCATTATTCACATGAGGATTTGCATCTCTGCTTCTTCTTACATTAAGGTGATGTCTCTGGCATTGAGCTGAAACAACAGTTTGCAGTATGAACTCTGCTAAACGTTTCCTAGCAATAATTTATTAAA
Organism: Hippopotamus amphibius kiboko; assembly: GCF_030028045.1. Lineage (NCBI taxonomy): Eukaryota > Metazoa > Chordata > Mammalia > Artiodactyla > Hippopotamidae > Hippopotamus > Hippopotamus amphibius. The sequence continues at coordinate 54,097,024 of NC_080203.1, read as the reverse complement.
GATAATAATAAAATGGCGTTGTCCCTTTAAAAAGTATTTGTTTCCAGATGAGAATAAACATAAGAAAATGTAGACTGATATAGGCAGTTTAATCTTAAGTATTGGGCTGAATAAAATGAATAGTCATAGAAAAACGATTCAAGCTTCTCCCTCATTATAAAATCGCCTGAAACGACTGCAGATAAAACAAAGAAAGGGCACTCACACAAATGTGAAATCCTCAAACTCCTCAATACTCTTTTCTAATGCCCTGAGACTGGGTTGCACATTGTTCTCATTGGTGACAGCCTCACTGAGGAAAGTTTTAAAGTATTCCAATACTGGCCCCACCCTGAGACATTCTGCAGGCATCATTTGTTTTTTTTAAAGCACCCCAGATGACGCTAACGCAGATTCCGGGTTGAGAACCACTGCAATAACACAGTACAGCGTTATGTAGGTTTTGGACGTCAGTAGATGCTGCCTAACTCTGGGCTGTAAGGCCGCGCAGACTCGCACTGCGGAAAAATCTGAGCTGCTACTTGAAAAAACCTTGACCGTCAGTGGTTTGAATGGGAGGGAAGCTGCAGTGAGGCCTGGAGCTATTGCCCCCTCCTGGTAGCTTTTAAAATAAAGACAGAAAGTGGTGTAGCTGATCTAAACTATTTGTGGAGAATGTTTAGTTTTAAAAAGCTAGCTTCTGAGTCCTAATAAGATTTTCTAGTTGGCATTGTTATTAAGATTGATTGTAATTTTAGCATGATTATAACAGAAACTCAGGCCAATGGTTTAAAGTATAATTCCTCTCTCCTTGTCAAAACAGCTGATGGTTCTCTCCTCTTTCCTCCTCAAGAACCAAACCAATCACACCTTTGTTGAAATCAATCTGAAACAATTAGTTTGCCTTTGCCTTTGTCTTGCATGACATGACGTCCTATTTTTGTGAACTTAACTTGATATTATACCTTTCTCCTTGGCATTTGCATCTGTCCTTCTCCCACCCCCAATTTTTTTTTGCTTGGTTTTCTTTTTACTTTAGCTCTGGAATGTACTTTCATGTGAGCCTCTTCTCAAATGAGTTTCAAAGTCAGTTTGGTCAAGTTAGTCGTTATTAAAGTAGTAAACCTTTCCTGTTTCAGTTACTTTGTCATATGGTCATGGCCAGTATCTTAATTTCCAAGCAGAAACAGATACATACAAGTGCAAGTTTCTGGTCCATTATATTTTCTGCAGATTCAAGGTAATGAGGCAATTAGAAACATTCTTATTCAATAGTAGTGGTATTACTGCTCTGAGTATAATCTGAGTACATAATCCAAGTGGACATTTCAGTTTTTTCGAAATTACTTTTCTCATGAGTGAGCACCTTGCAAATTCCTCCTCCTATTCAGGCTCCTGTGGACTAGACATTGAAGAAAATGGAATAGCATAGGGGTCCAAAATTCATGTCATAATTTCTCATTTTGTTAGTAAATATTTCCAGCCTTGACTTTCCCATTACTTCAACTGAAATCTTTACACATTTCATCTTCATTTCTTTTTGCCTTAAAATTTATGATATTGTTGGGCACTGTCAAACAGGTGCTGTCTTATGTATTAAAGACAGGTCTGATTAAAAATAGGTGCAAACACACAAATCCAACACACAAAAAGATCCAACACAAAAAAGATCCAACACACAAAAAGATCCAACACACAAAAAGATGGCTACGAGAAGCTCCAGGGTGATGGGAACTGGTGACAGGAATTCCCCAGACAACTGTTATACAGCAGACTCCAGGAACAATCAGAATTCCCAGGGAGATCGAAAGGCTCTGGGAGAGAAGTCTTTAGGACAATGATAATAACAAAATACAACATATGCTTGAACGTATTTAGAGAATACTTACGTAATCAAGGAAGAGTGCTGGTTGAGGTGAAGAAAAGTATAATATATAAAGATCAAGACAATTACTAACTAAAACAAAAACCAAAGCCCTCTGGTCAGGAAAGGAAACATAACCAAAGACTAGACTATGAGGTTGGATTGAGACCAGCTTTTAGCATAGTCAAATAGTTTAAACATTGAACTGACTTATGATATAATAGTGATAGAATGTAAGTAAGGTTGGGGGATAAGGGGAAATACGCTTCTTTGTAGGGGACGTGGGGCAGAAAGAAAGTTGAATCCTCATTATCTACAAGAGAAAGTCATTAGATAATGCTGGCATCAGGCAAGGTCCAAGCAGGAGAGAAAAACACCACTTATTTGAACAGAGAGAATTTAAAATAATTTTTAAACTAGATATTTAACTAGTCATATTAACCAGTTAACTGAAAGAGTTGAAAGGAAATTGTGAGGTATCATGTAAGTAGCAAATAAAGGAAGTAGCTATCACCCCTAGGGCTGGTGGAACAAAACAAAGAGGCTTAATGTTTATAAATTCAAAGCTTAGAGGAGGATCCTCCTCCAGCTGAAACAGATGTCCAAGGAAGAGGCACTTCTCTGCCAGTGTTGGTGTCTCTGAGCTCAGAGGTGTAGCCTTTGTTGGAGCGGTGAAAGTGGCCAATCAAATCTCCCTTCAAGAGAGAACTTGTCAGCAGAGTACTTTTGGTTGACAGGCTTGAACTTAGGATGCCTTCAGTAGAAAGTCGCCTCAGACTGGGGTACAGCTCTGAAAAAATCTCAGCCAGCTCCTCAGGGAGCTCTAATGCAAATACTGCACATGGAGGGGTTCTGCACTGATCAGCTTGTCAGAATAGGAGAGGAATCAGGACTGTGTGACATCTGAAAGCCAAGGGAAGAATGGAGTGGCGCACCCTATCAAATGCTGGTAAGAGGTGGAATAAACAAAGGACAAAAAGGTGATCATTGAGTCAGTTGAGAAGGACTTGAAAGAAAATATAGACCACTCTTTGGAGAAGCTTTGCTGTAAAGATAATTTGGAGGTACCTGGAGAAGGACATGGGGCCCAAAGTATTTTTATTTTAAGTGCTTTTATTTTTTAATTGAAGAAGAGAGATCCTAGAACATGAGAACAAGTTTGTCAATGGGAATGATCCAGGAAGAGGGAGAAATATGTGATACAGGAGAGAAAAGGATAGTTGAAGGACCAGAGCCCTTGAGTTAAGACCAAGGGCTCAAGATTCAGTGCACAAATGGAGTGGTTGGTCTTATTTTGGATTTATATGTTTCACTGTAACAGGAAAGAAGTAAGAGTATATGAGCACAGATTCAGGCAGATAAGGAAATGTGTGTTGGAAGCTTGTGGATGTTTTCTCTGATTGTTGTTTCCTTAGTGAAATAGGAAGTAAACAAGAGGTGTTAGAAATTTGAGTAGAGAGGAGAGAGGGATAATGAATAGTCTAGGGAAACCTAGATGATTGCAGAGATTGTATTGTATTCAAGTATACCTATTTTGTGCTCAAATATTTCATTGTCTTTGGAGAATCATTTGCAGAGGTGAAATTGAAGCTTCAAAAGTCAAATGCCTCATCCAAGGTTAAACATCTAGGTAGTAGCTGAATATGAACTCAAGTTCAGTTCCCTTGACTCTTTTTCCAGTGCTCTTTCTGATTAAACATTTCTGTGTATTTCACTTGTGTGTTCATGATAGTCTTTTCTTTCCAGATGCTCAAACTCCTGCTTATAATATACGTTTTGATGTGGAGGAGGCCCTCTCCCATTGCACTGCTCTGAAGCATAGCCAATCTTGCAAAAGAACAAAAATCTTTCTCCAAGGAGTGGTTCTGTAAGCAGAAACTCTACAGTAACGTGCCCCCTCATATGCATTTTAAACACAAAGTAAGCAACAGACCCCAGAATTGGAATTCATCCTGAAACAGATGAGTGAATTGAGCTATTTTAGGGGTGGTGAGTTTGACAGTTATTGACCAGTACTAAATCACGTATGAGGAACAACAGGATGTAAGGCAAAACATTTCAAATATATAAGGGGAGATGAACATTCACTGTCTCAGAGCCTTTCTGTTAGGAACATATTAGGAAAGACATGTTCTAAAAATGCCAGGTGATGCATGCAATATAGTCCGTTTCAAGGATGGAGAGGAATAGAGGAAGTGAAGATATTTTAGGGTGACAGATACTCAGAAATCACATCCTACCCCATCCTTATTTAATAGATGAGAAATACAAGGCCCAGAAAATGTAAGAATGTTCACAAAGGTCACAAAAGCTAATTGGAGGAAGAACTGTGGCTAGAAACCAGAGTTCAGTACTCTTATTTCAGTTTTCATTCTGATACAGTACGCACTGTTTAGAGGGAAAAAAATGAAATGTGTGTTTAGCAACCTATATGTATATTCATATGCAAGTATAGGTAGTTCAGAGGCTGTGACCACCAGTGTGGTATCCTAAATATAGGTCAATGACAACATTCTTTGAATCTCTGTTTTGCTCCATGTTAGCTATGCCACTGTGAGTAGATTCCTTCTCTTTGCACATCAGTTTCCTCATCTATAAATTGGGGTTGCTCATATCTAATTTGTAGGCTTGTTATGAGATTATGTAAAAGCTTCTAGCCCATATTTTTGCAAATATTTTGGTGCTCAGGAAATGTTAGCTTCTTTTCCCTTTTCCAATTTTGTATTGAAGGGATGGAATAAATAGGCAAGTGTTTGCACGTGGGTAGTGAAGCAGGCTCTTTGTTCCTTTTGCTAAGGGTATGTCTGTGGGAGGTTTCTTTTTTTCCTAGAAGATAGGTTTTCCTAAAGAGTAGGAAAATGTTGAGTCCCTACTTTTTGAACTCTTCCCTGGGAAGGCATCCAGATATGGAGAGAAATATCTGAAGCAGCTGCAATTTGGAAGTGTACCAAAGGGCACAAATGTCCTCTTTATACCAACAAAAAGTGAATCCCAAGCCTGACTGACCATGAAAATCATGTCAAAAACTTAAAAGGTAAGATTGCTGGCATCTAATTCCAGATGTATGGGATTGATATCTCTGAGGATGGGACCAAGGAATCTCTATGTTTTATAAAACTCTTCAGATTAACACATGATCTAAGGGGACTTTCTTGTTCAAACTGACAAGTATTTGTGAGCCACATTTGATAATTATCTTTTGTGCTGCAAGCCACTGTGTGTGTGTGTGTGTGTAGAGCAGCTGGGCCAAAGGGAGATTGAGGCAGCAAGAGATTGAGCTGGAGATAAAGAAAAAGAGATAAAGGTAGAGCCTGAGACAATTAGAGACATAGAGAGTGCCCCTAGTCTATTTCTAGAAGACATAGAATTAGATGGGTACTTATGGCTTTAAGGAGGACTTCCTTGATAAGGAAATGAATCTGGCTTATTCACAATATGAAAACCAGCCAGTTCTTAGGAGATGAATTTTGTGGCTGCCAAACTAATTTTCTGTTGTGCATACAGGATGGAGGTTTGTATATTGGATGTTAAGTCACCAGGAACCTCTCCTTATCTTCATTGCAATATCTTGGCCATGTCAAGCTGCTCAGAGAGATGACATGACTAGTAGTGAGCAGAGAGAATCCTGTGGGGCATTTACTGGAAGTTATGTTTACTTCCGTTTTTGGAATTACATTTTGGAAGTACAGTACATGATTTTCAGTCATTCTGGACAAAGTGGGCTACTTACACAGCAAATAAACATACAAATGTGCTTACTGACAGCCAACTGTGGTTAGGTAGGGTCTGTTGAATTCAATTTATTTCAAAAGTTGTAGGGTTTTCAGAAACTTGTGGAGAGCAAATTACAAATTTTTTGACTTCTTTCTCATGTTCAGACCAAAGGATTTCATCAAATGGCACACTATGTTGTCTTTTCCCTATTTTCACAAAGCAGCAATAATATGTTCTTTACAAGGCAAGCTAGGACTAATTAATATGTTCTCTAAAAATTGCATTCAAATGAACATTTTCATCATATTATGTTAACTTGAATACATTTGGTATGTCATTATTTATTTATTTATTTTTAAGATGTTTTATTGAGATAGTTAACATACAATAAACTGCATGTCATTAGTTCTTCAAGTGTAATGCATCTCTAAAAAAATCTATTTTTGGAATTCTTGTTACAGTGTTCAAACACATACATTAATCACTTGTTTGCAATTAAAGTGATAGTTAATAGATAACAAGCAGTTTGGATTTAGAAGGAAGGTTTGTTTGCTAATTTGTTTTCTTTCCCCAGCATTTGTACACAGGACGTGTCTGAAAAGTCAAGGCATGTGTTTGTGACTCTAGTCCCTTAACTCCTTCCTTCTCCCCCAAGTTTAGTCTATTCTATCAGCTAATTCATGGCTTCATTTCCATCCCTTGCCTGTCTGGACCCTGTATTTGATCACTTTACAAACAAGTTCTGGAACTCCTATAATTCTCTTAACCCTTTGTGCTGTTGCCCACCTCCGCAAGTGTCCAAGATGCTGATTGAATAAATTCAACCACTTATTCACCAACCTTGCTGTAAGACTTCTTGGTGTTTGGGGGGTGGGGAATCACATACCCTTGTGTCATTGGGTAATTACTGTATTAAAAAGCACCCCCAGGTCTTCCTAGGTGGCACAGTGGTTAAGAACCCACCTGCCAATGCAGGGGACATGGGTTCAATCCCTGCTCCAGGAAGATCCCACATGCCATGGAGCAACTAAGCCCATGCACCACAACTATTGAGCCTGCGCTTTAGAGCCTGTGAGCCACAACTATTGAACCCGTGTGCTGCAACTTTTGAAGCCCACGTGCCTAGAGCCTGTGCTTTGCAACAAGAGAAGCCACCTCAGTGAGGGGCCTGTGCACCACAATGAAGAGTAGCCCCCGCTCTCCTCAACTAGAGAAAGGCCGTGCGCAGCAACGAAGACCCAACACAGCCAATAGATAAATAAATAAATATTTTTTTTAAAAAAGCACCCCTAAACTCAATGACTTATAACAATAGCCTTTTATTCAATTCATGATTCTGAGTGTTGAGAATTTAGTTCAGATTCAGCTGAGAGCTTCTTCTGTCCTCGGCTGTGCTTCCTCACGCATCTGAGGTCAGCTCCATGTCAGTAAGATGCTCTTGTTTCTAGGTGTTGGCTGGCTCTCAGCTGGGGTAATGGAGAGTGGAGGGCAACCAGACCTCCTGTCTCTCATCATCTATCAGAGTAGCCTGGCCTTGTTCATATGGTGGCAGAAGTGTTCTTAGAGGGAGAGTGAAAGTCTGCCAGGTCTCTTGAAATCTAAACTCAGAACTGGCCCGATGTCATTTACACCATGCTATTAGCAAAAATAAATCACTAGGCCAGTCAAGATTCAAAAAGTGGAGAAATATATTCCACCTGTTGATGGGAAGGGCTGCAACGTCACCTTGAAAAGGGAGTAGGTATAGATAGGAGTGAAAGTTTGGGGCCATTTTTGCAGTTTGCCACATTACTGAAAATTGGAACCACTACAAATAGGTGGTTTCTCAACTAGTTTTCCCCTACTGCTTAACAATGTTTTTGCCAGTTCCTAGGCAGCTCCTGATCATCCTTCCCACAGCAGCTGGTTCAAAGCTTTAGTGTTCTTCCTTCACCTCTCTCTGTCTCTCACCAACAATATAAGGCAGCAAACCCTCTAGATCACAGAGGAAATAAAGGTGCTCAGTTGGGAACCCCATTAACTTCCCTCCACTTCTAAATTTAACTATAATATCGTCATGCCCTCTGGTCTCAGGAAAAAGAATGTATCCTTTTGTCTAAAATTAAGTCTGCTTGTGTTCTCTATCCCAAAGCTTCCTGCATTCTCCTTCAATAATCTCCTTATTCCTGTGTATTCAGTTGGATCCACTGCTTATGTTGCCCCAGTTTATCAATGTGCTTAAATCTCCTTCCTCTTAAACTCTCCCATGAGCCTACATTTTTTCAAACTACTACCCTTTCCACCTCAGCACCAGGACAAAACATCTTCAAAAAGCAGTCTATCAGAAACACGATGTGGTGAAATGGAAAGAACATAATTTTTGAAGCCAGAAAGATTGGGAGAGAAAAAAATGTGAGTTTATTCCTCTTACTTCTATGAGAAAGACAGAAAGAGAATGACATTTGTCAATGAGTGTAAGGCTTTCTCATTAAAGAAATTGGTTTGGTCCCAGCATTCACTAATTAAATGACCTCTTGTGCAATTGTTTTAACCTCTTTGAGGGTGATTTTTGATGTCTGTAAAGTACTGTTAGTAATATAACTCACAGATCTGTTATGAATATATATTTAAGCATGCACACATCAGGCACATAAGACGATGGTATTAGTATCAAAATGATGATTAGAATATTGCTTCTTCCTCAACTACTGTATGTAAACTGTTCTTAAGCTTATTGGTACCTGCTAATTGTCAAAGCCAGTGGCTTATTTTTATTCCTCATTCAACTTGGCCTCTCTGCAGCATTTAACACTGCCAATTCCTTTTCCATTCAAGAAATTCTCCCCTCGATTTTCATATATGGTACCATTTTTGGTTTTCTTTTTACCACTCTGACCATACTTTTCAATTAACTTTGTTACTCCTCATTGTCAATTCCTCAAATTTTGGAGTTTCCCAGGAATCATTACTGGGTTTTCTGTTCATACACACACATACACATACACACACACACACACACACACACACACTCAACCTAGATTATCCAAATTGTTCTCATGGCTTCAGTTACCATCCACAAGCTGATTGCTGTCCAAACACCAGCTCACATCTTATACTAAGTTTTAGACTCATATATCCAACTGCCTACTTTACATCTCCAACTTAATATTTCAAAAGATATCTTGACTTAATATTCTAAAACAGAAGAAATTATCTTCTATCCTAAGCATGACCTTCTTCCTATATTATCAAACTTGATTAATAGTCACCCATTCATTCAGTCTCACAAGCTAGAAACCTCACATGACCTTCTACTTTGCTTTCTTGCATCCTACTCTCTTTACCAACTCCTGCGTTTTCTACCTGAAATATCACCCAAATCTGACCTCTGCTTTCCTTCCTCATTTCCAGTGCCATATTCATGCAGACTTAGATAATATATAAACGTTTGGATAGCAATTTAGATCAGTGGGGAAAAGCTTCACCAAGCTCATAGACATGCTGGAGAAACTGCCAAATCGAAATTGCTGTCTGTCTCACCCTGGACATTTCTGGAAGTCTGCAGAGCTGTGACCACTCACAAGGGGACAGTGTTCAGAGGCCGCAGCTCCCAAGCCACCTCTCCTCCCCTGCTCTGCCCTCTGCCAGCTCAGGAGGCCAGAGGCTGACCATCAGAGGGTGTGGACGCCAGAGGGTATGGGCGCCAGCCGGCCTGGGAGCACTTCACGACTGAGCACACCCTAGATCCCTGCCCGTTCTCTTGGGCAGGGCTGGAGACCCTGAATTAGGACTTCACAGGACCGGCCAGGAGACTCTGAGTTGATTAGTGAGGCTTGGGGGAAGGTGTAGGCAGGAGAACTGTGGCTGGATGCGGAGCCCCTGGGCTGTGGAGACTAGGGCAGGGGGCCCACGCTGGCAGGCTCTCAGGACAGGTCTGTGTGTGCCTGTGTGTCTATGTGCGCAACACCATCTGCTCTCAATTCTCCTTGACAAGCAGCAGTCAGGCTGCTCCAGGTCCAGAGCTGAGCGTCCCTGGGCTGTTTCGATGTCTGCAGGGCGGGTTCCAGCTGTGCTCTCTGGAAAAACTGGACCAGAATGCAGAGCTGAGCATCCACTTAGTGGACGCTATGGGGGTGGGGTGAGATTCACGCTAGAGAGTCAGCTAGTTCCTTTGCAAACATCTGTTCTCAGAGGCCCCACCCCAAGCCTGTCAAGGTTTGGGCATCTTTGCATATCACTCTGAAGCGCATGTCTTTGTGCTCTGGGTCTCTCTGGGTTATACTTCCCCCTTTCCACAGCCTTCTTCTGTTTTGTGACAGCCTTGTCCCTTGTTTCCTGACTGTTCCACCTTCCCCTTGCTGTTTGGAAAGCATAGTGGCTCCCTGCCTAAGATGACTTCTGGGGCCTCCTTACAGCTCATCTTCAGCCATGACACCCCCTGAAGTCTGAGCTCTGGGACCTGGGGCTTTGGGAAGGGAAAGTTCTAGGACATTCTTTTTTCCTCCCTCTGCTCTGGCACTTAGGCCAGCTAAATTTGTCCACCACCATGAGGGATGCAGCTTGCTGGTGTGTGTGTGTGTGTGTGTGTGTGTGTTGGGTTATATGGCATGTGCACAGCGTCCTGTTTGCAAATGATCCCACTCCGTTCCCCACTGCTTCACCCTTTAAAAAGTCCAACAGGGAAGGTGAGGAGAGCAGCTGTTTGCAGCGATTCTGCATGCTCAGCCCCAGCTGGTGCACAGTCCCAAGTGGCTTCGCCATGTGATGTCTCTGCAAACTCAGTACCCCTGCCTTCCATCCCTTGCCCTCGCTCCCCACCTGGGCTAGCTGCTTTTTCTGACAACACTGGGGTCAAAGTTCTTTTTTTTTTTTTTAGCTCTTTATTGGAATATAATTGCTTTACACTCTTGTACCAGTTTTTGAGGTACACCAAAGTCAATCAGCTGCATTTATACACATATCCCCATGTTCCCTCCCTCCCGCGACTCCCCCCCACCCTCCCAGTCTGTGCCCTCTAAGACGTCACCCATCATCGAGTTGGTCTCCCTTTGCTATACAGCAACTTCCCACTGGCTATTTTACAATTGGTAGTATATATATGTCTATGCTACTCTCTCACTTCATCCCAGCTTCCCCTTCGCCTCCCGTCCCCCCCAACCTCGTGTCCTCCAGTCCATTCTCTGCATTTGCATCCTTATTCTTGTCTTGTCACTGGGTTCATCAGTACCTTTTTTTTTTTTTAGATTATGTATATATGAGTTAGCATACAATATTTGTTTTTCTCTTTCTGGCTTACTTCACTCTGTATGACAGACTCTAGGTCTATCCACCTCATTACGTATAGCTCCATTTCATTCCTTTTTATGGCTGAGTAAGATTCCATTGTATATATATATGCCACATCTTCTTTACCCATTCATTTGTTGATGGACATTTAGGGTGCTTCCATGTACTGGCTATTGTAAATAGCGCTGCAATAAACACTATGGTACATGTTTCTTTTTGGATTATGGTTTTCTCTGGGTATATGCCCAGGAGTGGGATTACTGGATCATATGGTAGTTCTATTTTGAGTTTTTTAAGGAACCTCCAAATTGTTTTCCATAGTGGCTGTACCAACTTACATTCCCACCAACAGTGCAGGACAGTTCCCTTTTCTCCACACCCTCTCCAACATTTATTGTTGCTAGATTTTTTGATGATGGCCATTCTGACCGGTGTGAGGTGATACCTCATTGTGGCTTTGACTTGCATTTCTCTGATGATGAGTGATGTTGAGCATCTTTTCATGTGTTTGTTGGCCATCTGTATGTCTTCTTTGGAGAAATGTCTATTTAGGTCTTCTGCCCATTTGTGGATTGGGTTATTTGTTCTTTTGGTATGAAGCTGCATGAGCTGCTTGTATATTTTGGAGATTAATCCTTTGTCTGTTGCTTCATTGGCAAGTATTTTCTCCCATTCTGAGGGTTGCCTTCTTGTCTTGTTTATGGTTTCTTTCACTGTGCAAAAGCTTTTAAGTTTCATGAGGTCCCATTTGTTTATTCTTGATTTTATTTCCATGATTGTAGGAGGTGGGTCAAAAAGGATCTTGCTTTGATGGATGTCATAGAGTGTTTTGCCTATGTTTTCTTCTAGGAGATTTATAGTGTCTGGCCTTACATGTAGGTCTTTAATCCATTTGGAGTTTATTTTTGTGTATGGTGTTAGGAAGTGTTCTAATTTCATTCTTTTACATGTAGCTGTCCAATTTTCCCAGCACCACTTATGGAAGAGGCTGTCTTTTTTCCATTGTATATTCTTGCCTCCTTTGTCAAAGATAAGGTACCCATATGTGTTTGGGCTTACTTCTGAGTTCTCTATTCTATTCCATTGATCTTCCTTTCTATTTTTGTGCCAATACCGTACTGTCTTGATCACTGTGGCCTTGTAGTATATTTTGAAGTGAGGAAGGCTGATTCCACCAACTCTCTCTTTCCTTCTCAAGATTGCTTTGGCTATTTGGGGTTTTTTGCGTTTCCATACAAATCGTAAGATTTCTTGCTCTAGTTCTGTGAAAAATGCCATTGGTAATTTGATAGGAGGTCAAAGTTGTACATGAAGGTCGCTGGGAGCAAGACAGGTGCAGGGTGATAGGGAGAGGAGAGCCTCTGTCTTATGTCCTTACCCTGACAAGGGAATGTCTTACATTCCCCAAATCCTGGACCGCATTTATCTGACCTGGCATTGGAGGGAAATCTGTCCCCCAGCAGGGCACTAGCCTGACAGCTGGGCATTAGGCAAGATGTCTAGGGTCGGCCCACAGTCCCACTATACTTCCTGGACACTGCCCAGACTTGGTTTCTTCTGGTCATTACCTTGTCTAGATGTCTCCCTCCCAGAGAGGGGACCTCAGACTTCAAAAACCCTACCTTGGTTCAGACTCAATGTCTAACCAGAGATATGGGGATCTTCTCCACTTTGGGTGGCCCCCAAACTGCTTCATGCTCTGGAGACCAAGCCTATTTCCAAACTGGGATAAATGAGACTACTCATGCTTCCTGGAGACTCTGGCTGAGGGAAACCCCTGTGCTTCGTCAAAGGCCTTCCTGAATACCTTCCCAATGCTCCCACCTGCTTGGGACCAGAGACTCCAGGCCCCCAAGTGGTCCATTCCTAAACGTTCCTCTCCTGGGGGCATCTGTAACTGTGGCTCTCAGCACATCATTTGTGTGTCCTAAAGGCACCTATACATGTTTGCACAAACCCCAGCTGCTCTGGTGTTGCTGTGGGCAGTACCTGTCAGTGGCTGCCTCTTTATCCAGGCAAGTCACCCAGTGAACCTGCCACAGGCCTGGACTTGAGCCTCATGAGTGTCTTGCTTCTCTTTAGCCCAACCAGACTGCTCAGGTCCATGGACCCGAGTCTTTGTCATGGACCTCTGTGTGGTGGAAGGAAATGAAGAAGGGGAGAAGCAGCCAAGGTCAGCTCCCTGAAGCTGAAATGCTCACTGGAACCGTCTTGTTTCCATAATTAACTAACATGGCCACCCAGGGCCTTTTGCAGGGCCCAGCGGCATCTCCACAGGCGGATTTTTCCATTTGTTCACAAGCACCAGTTTGAGATTAAGGATAGGCCCTGAGGGACCCAGAGAGAAACTGCAGCTTCCCCTGTGTCTTTGGAGTTTCTCTGCTTGCAGAACAGGGCTCCTTGGGGCCTCCCTGGGTCCCACATCACCTTCTCTTGCCTTCTCTCTCTTTGCCCACATCTTTACTTTGCTGCCTCCTTCCTAAGTCTCCCCTGTAGCCAGTCCGGCCCCTCTCTGCCCTCTCCTCTGTCTACACCACCCTGAATTGTTTAGAAGCTAGCTTTAATTTGCAGACATTTTGATCCAGAAGAACCAAAGCACTGCCTGCTTTCCCTGCTGACCTCAATCCTTATTCACTAAAATATTGGAAGGAGGTCATGCTCATTCATCTTTTGCAAGGGATACAAAGGTGGTATGTATATTTACATTGTAATTGCCAGCCCCACCTGTGACTCGTTCTATAGAATCCACACAACACAGATTGTGTGCACATTGATCACAGCTGCATGCAGGTGCCTGGTGTCCGACAGTGAGATTTTCTGTCTCTGCCTTGCTTTCATCAAACCTTACATACACAGGCTTCCAAAATGGACCAGTGCATAGGGTAAAGATTCACTAGGAAGCATTGACCTTGCTTTTTTTTAAGGGCATATGGATTTGCACACTGAATTCCACCCAACTCTTCTTGGCCACAGGTCTTTCATAAATTGTGTTTCCCCTTGCAGAGGAACCCCCTTGGCATTATGTGGGGGCATCTCCCCATTTCACCATCCCCAGAGTAAAGCTAGAAATCAAAGTCTCCACGTAAATAGTTACAAAGTTTTCCACATGATGTGAAACTATATAAGACCCTCACATTAGCCTGCTTGTTGCAAACTATGTTTGATGCCATAAAATTATAATAAAATTAGAAAGATTTGAATAGTCAGAATTATTTTACATGGATTTGCCCTGTGTGTAGGGAAGAAACAAATATTTATTGTCATTTTAGTAATTTATTTGTGGTCAAGTTCCTCCCAGTTTGTTGTTTTAGAATCCTAAAGAAACAAACTTTCTTTTTATATATCTACAACTGTTCTCAAACTGAGTTTTTACACACCAAATTTACACACAAATATTATATGATGCAGCTGTTTTGTCTCATTCTTTATTTTATTTTGCTCTCCCCTTTCTATACTGAAAACCTGAAGTGGACTGGAAATTTACTTCCATCAATTTAAGACTGGGGGATAGTGGGTATCATGATGTTTTTGGTAAAGGACACATCTCTAGTTAATTTTGTGATTTAGGACTTTGGGATGTTCAGATAGGGTAAGATAAGCTTAAACTTAGTGCTCATTCATAAAACATGGCTTATCATAGCACATATTTCATAAGATCATTGTGAAGATTAAATGTGTAGTCAATGATCTGGCATGATGCCTTGCAAATAGTAAGTAATCATTAAATGTTAGCCAAACAAACAAAAACCAAAAAAAAGGAATGAACAAACCAAAAACTCAATCAATAGCCTTCTTTTTTTCATTTCTACTTTTTTCAAATAACAGAAAAATCCAGGATGATAGAGGAGCACGCATTCCTTCATACACTGCAGTAATTGCCAGTGAAGTCCAGGGGAGAATCGTGTATGTGAAAGCTAGAGAAAGAAAGGCTTACAAGATTAATATGTGTCTGTGCATTTGCTTTCTTGAACTTGGTATGTTTTAGGAGATGGTACTTTTTAAAGTATGGTTTTTAAAGTGTCCTCCTTATATTAATTGCTTCCTTGTATTAAAATCAGTTGGGGGCTGACTATTAAAATGCAAATTTCTGGGGCTGAGCCTAAACTTGAGTCAAAATCCTTGGGGATTGAGACCAGGAATCTGCATTTTAATAAGACTTCCAGGTAGTTTACATGCTCACTGAAACATAAGACTACTACTTTAGTCATTTAAATTTATGCATTCATGAGGAACTAGTCTAAAATTCATAAAGTAGAAGAAATACTTATTAAGTGTATAGCTGCTGTCAGATTTGCCCAGTAGCCAAAAATTCAAATATAATATAATCCTCAAAAATAAGTTGGCTCTGTCAAAAACAAATGAAAAATGAATGAAATCCAATAAGAAGTTTTAGGTAATAGAAGATCAAAAAGCAAAGCATAAAGAAAGTAGTTAGAAAATGTATTGAAAAAACACAGCAGGAAAAAAGTGTAGGGAAAAGATGAGATATTTGTATGGAAAGGAAGATGATTAAATGATACATTTCTATCTTCAAGTATAGATTTTTAACAAAACAGAAAGGTCATCTTAACTGGCAGGGAGCTCAAACACGGAAGGAGCATGTAAGTTTGTAAATAAGGTTGTCAGAACACTCACATTGGCAGTGTTTACAGTAAGATAGGTATACATGTATGTTGAAGGGCTAGAGAGGATCCATTTTGGACGGTAGGAGTTGGGCTGGAACATTTTACTCTTTCTAAATAAATTCAGGAGGTCATCAAAATACACTGATACCTGGTTGTGTTGCCTCTATTGTGTGTTTGGCATGTTTCTTAAGATGCTTCTTACAGGCTGAAAAAGAGACATACATAAATTTAACAAGTAGAAAACAATACAAGTCAGTGAATAATCAGGTCTTGGGTTGCATGGTTCAGGGTCTATAAAATATAGGAATTCAGAGAATTGTTTTAGATATATTTATTTTGAAATGAAGCTACTTCTTGATAACTAGTTGCAGTCCAGATCTGATCATGTTACATTTAGCTTGAAATGTATTATATCCACGTTCCTTTTCCCTTCATAATAGTAATAATAGCTAACACATAAAGGAGTAAACTTTGGCCGTGATTTGTATGCCCTATTACATGCATTGCCTCATTTAATCTCTACAATAAGCCCCAGAATTAGGTCCTATTATATACATGATTTGACAAATAAGAAACTTTAAGGCACATTTTATAGATATGGAACTTGCCAAAGTTCAGACAGTTAGGAGGTGGTGGAGCCAGCACTAAGACTCAAATATTTTGATTCCAAAGTCTATGCTCCTAACGACTACCATGCAGTCTACCATAGAGTTGTGCATTTTATTGAGATTTCTAGGCAGATTTCTGTCTTTACTGAATTTCCATATACATACACTGCAAACTTCAAACATCTTGGTATGTTTCTTTCTGTTGTTTGGTCCTGGCACATTCAGAGTTCTCAATAAATATTGTATGTAGTGATATGATGCCCCGTTATATTCAGACTTCTATTAAACTAAGTTATATCCTTCAATATAATGAATATAATTGACAATTGTCCTGAAACTAATAGAACTAAACATAACAGGAAGGAGAGTAAACTGTTTAGTTATGTTACATGTTGTATCCCCATTGAGAAAGCAAAAGAGTATGGATTCAAATTAAAAACAATCGCTCTCTTTCTTTCATAATGACTGTGTTCTATTTGTAATTAGGCAAAACAGCATGACCTGATCATGGCATAACTGAAAGAACAATCAATTCTCTGTAATAGACTAGAAAAGCCAAGGCTGGCTTATGGTTCTGGACTGTTCTGTAGTGAAGTGAATAAAAGATTCCAGCCTCCCTGTTAAGAACCTACAGGACCTGATGAAAGTAGTTAAGACACTTGTTTTCCCACCTTGCTTTCCCAGATTTGTGATAATTGAGTGTCCCATAAATAGAAGAAAAGCTTAATCCTCTGGAAAGTAGCACATGGTGAAGAGTATAAAGTTATTACAAAATGCAGAAGAGGTACTGATGAATACCATCTAATCATTCCTGCACTGGCTTCAAGTGAGCAAACAAAAATAAAAACAAACAAAACAAAAAACATATGAAAGCACTGGCCATGAAATTAGCACCTTACCAACACCAAAAATAAAGTTCCACATATTTTATATTATGTTTTAGTCTTAGTACTGTCCAGTCGAAATAGAACATGAGTTATGTATGTAATTTTACATTTTCTAGTAGTTGCCATTTTAAAAAATGTAAAAAGAAACATGATATTTACTTTAAGAATATAGTTTGTTTAACCCAATAGATCCAAAATAGTAATGTGTTTCAGCTGTGGCATTAGCCACATTTTTTTTTTTAAGTGCTCAATAGCCAAATGTTCCTGGTGGCTACTGGAAAAGATAGTACAGTTTTAGTGCTTTAAAAGAAGACATATTTGGGAAATGATTCCAACGGTTTTCATTCAATCAAATTGTTGAATTTATACAAACCAATACAAACTGTGTCTATACTTTTCTTATTCCTTCCCGCAGGGTTAAGTATAGGGCTGTGAATAGAGTGGGTACTCAATACATTGTTTTGTCTGTCTGATAGAACCTACTTCTGCCCTCAAAGATATCAGATATATGAAGTGATTGAAACTCTTGTGTGTAAAAACACTCCATTGGGGACAATCAGGGCATATAAAAAATAGAAGACATGCTTTGACTTGTCTTTTTATTTCAACTTTAATGTTATCCTAACTTGGTGGAGGAGTTGAGAGCAATTGTCACTTCAGATTATAACAGAACTTATCAGACATGATTTGAAAAAGGTGGCTATGGTTGTTAGACTTTCTCTTTGGGTTGGCTTGATTTAGAGGTCATATGGGCAGGAGTTCATGTCACATACTCAGCCTAGTGAGCAAATTGTGTGATCGTGGGCATGCTATTAACATTTTCTGTGCTTCAGTTTCTTTATCTGTAAAGTGACATTAATTATAGGACCAAACTCATTGAGGTTTTTTTGTGAGTATTAAATGACATGATGTATGTGTCTCAGTCAGTTTGGGCTGCTATAACAGAATCAGCATAATCTGAGTGACTTAAACATTTATTTCTTGCCATTCTGAAAGCTGCGGAGTCCCAGATCAAGGCACCAGCACATCTTGTGTCTGATGAAAGTCCTTTTGCTGGTTTGCATGCTCACAGGATGGAAAACAGAGAGAGACAGAGGAGGCAAGCTCTCTTCTGTCTCTTCGTACAAGGACACTAATCGAATCATGAGGGCTTCACTCACACATCCTAATTACTTCCCAAAGGTCCCATCCCCGTCACACTGAGAATTAGGTTTTCAATATATAAATTCTGATGGGAGGCAAACACTCAGTCTATAGCAATATGTAAAGGGCTTACCGTGATGCTTAATGAAGTAAACAATAAATTGGTAGTTTGTTTTTTTTCCTACTCCAATTCAAAACACCTTTATATATATATTTAGGGAAGTGATATGGATGGAGTGTTTGAGGGTAAATAATATAGTAATGTTACAAGGCATTTACTCTCTAAATGAGTCATCTCGTAAGACATATGTCTAACTTAAGGCTGTGTGGATGAAAATTGTCACCTGCCATATCAGTAAATAAAGGACGTTGCAGCCATCAAGCCCTCAGCCACTGCAGCCACCCCTAACTATGCACCCTGAGGGGATTCAGGTTGGAGAAAAGCAAGATACTGGCCCTAGATAGTTATGGTGCGTATCAAAGGAATGACTTCAATGAGCCCAGACTCTTGCATCTTCCTATATATAGAAAAGCACTCAAATCATTAACTTGAGGTGTCTGGTTTTCTTTAACAGTAATCTTTTGATGTTCTGACTACCTGGTTTTTGTTGCAAAAACTCCTATATATTCTGGCTCCTCCCTTAACTCTTCAGAGCAGTCCCTCAGAACTATCTGAGATGCTGTCTTCTGGGCTTAAGTCTTCAGCAAGTCTTCCGAATAAAACACAATTCTCAACTTTTAGGCTGTGCTTTTTTTTCTTCAGTCAACAGTTGTGTATAGATGTATAAAAGTAAAAACAGGTAAAATTTGTTGATCGCCTCTGTGTGCCAGGCACTATAGTGGGGACTACTTATGTTTACATATGTTTTACATTTTAATGAGCAAAACTGGCAATGTAATGAGGAGAGTTGAAATAAATATTGGGTAATGCCAATATGAGACATAAATGGATACTGGTCTATGTGCCAAGATAGGATAGTTATTAAAACAAAAATTTCAATCTTTGGTCCTGATCTGAATCTGTCAAAGTCTTTCTTTAGGAATACATGAATATTTAAATACTAATCTAATTTTCTAATGTAATCTTATCACATATCTATAGTTAAATGGGAAAAATAACTGAATCCAAATATTTATTGGCGAAATGACAAATGACTAAATGGAAATCATTAGATTATAGAGATATCATGATTCTTTTCCCAGTGTATTTTTATCTTTTTGATAAAGCAGCAAATATCGAACAAGGAGAAAATAGAGAATCAACTTATTTTTTAAATGGATATATCACATAGAAACTGTGTCAAGGTCAGACCTATTCAGGTAATGGTATCAGTCCTTTGTTCTGTCTATTTTAAAAGGTCCTAATAAGAGGGTAACTGGTAATTGGCCAATTGCTATTTAAGTAAGTTGGCAGGCAATGCCATTTGAGAGTCACAGATTTATTTCCTAAAACGGAGCCTCATAAATTTTTGGCCCTTAGCCTTAAACCTTTCTCTGAGCTATCACCAATGATTACAGAAATGATTTGGTTCAGTGAAGACTTCTTCCAAAGAGGTCAAAAGTTGATCACTCAAATGGCCTTGACAAACCTACTAATATCTCTAGAAGGTCGCTCTGACAGAATGGATGACACCAATGTCATGCTGTATAACCCAGGTAAGAACAACTTGCTGCTAACATAATTGTTCCAAGACAGACATATCGAATTACAAAAAGTCACAGTCTCCTGAAGCAGTTATTGCTGAAGTGCATTTATTTCAGTTTGAAACTGCCTTAGATATTCATTGGCTCTGACAGTATGATGAAAGCTAGCTTAGGTCGTATGCCCAACACCAATTATACCAGATAATGAAGTGTGCATATTTTCTTCCAACATGTTCCTAATCACTGAATTCAGTGTATGTACAGAAAGGCAGATACTATAAAAGTATCTATCAGTATTAGCACTTATGCCCTGCCGACTATTCTCTGTTATTAAAAAAAAAAAAAAAAGTCTAGCCACCAAGTGACCTATAAAGGAATGTAAATCATATCATAAACCTTTATGAGCAATATGTCTCTTTATTAATATGAATGCATTAAGAGATTTGTGATGATGCATACCAAATAAACTTCTGACACTAACACCATAGATATGATTTTATGTCTCTGCTGATAAATATGTTTATTTGGGGTTGAGTTTATGATAGCACCTGGTTTTTTTGGACAAGTACTTTTATTCCATGACTCAAAATGGTATATAGACGAACACATGAAAACACTTGCTAATGATTGTTTCTTATATTTAAAGTCATGAAGTCATCCTTGAAAGTCTGAATTGTACTTTCAGATAGACAAATGGCTAAATGGTAAGAACTGTCACTTTATCCATTTTGCAGTGACTCTGCATAGCAGGGCAATTAACACCTAAGAACTGTTTTTGTTTTTTGTTTTGTTTTGTTTTTCTCCTGGACCTAAACAATTTGTTTTTAGTCTGGTACTTTTTGAACTGAGATCACACAATAACTTAACAATAATGACCATCCTGAGGCCTCGGGTGTTAGACTATGTGATGTGTAAGAAGGAGGAAATTGCATATAGACATGGAACCTGGTGAAAGTTATAGTCATTTTATACCACAGACATTTCTTTGCGTCTTTGATATTTTTATTATGATTGCAGATAGCAGTAACAGATGACATTTTTCCCTTAGTAAAAACACCTTTGTAATATTTTCAGGTCCACAGAGACCAATATAACAGAAAGAGATGCTACAGGGGGTTATTTCCAGAAATAAAAAGCAGCCCAGAGGGATTTTTCCCCTGGTATCAACCTCCCTAATGTGATGAACTTATACAAGTCGATATGAAAGAGATACAGAAACAATCATTATAACAAATTTTAGAGCAAAATAGAGGGCCAAGTTCAAAAGTTGAAGATAATTTCTTTTTTTTTAAAAGAACATTTATTGAGATACAGTTAACATACAATAAAGTGCATATATTTAGAATGTAGAATTTGGTATCCCAATCTCCCAATTCTTTCCCCCACAACCCTTCCCGCTTTCCCCACTTGGGGTCCATATGTTTGTTCTCTACATCTATGTCACTATTTCTGCCTTGCAAAACAGTTGATTTGAACCATTTTTTCTATATTCCACTATATGTGTTAATATATGATATTTGTTTTTCTCTTTCTGACTCACTTCACTCTGTATGACAGTCTCTAGGTCCATCCACGTCTCTACAAATGTCCCAGTTTCATTCCTTTTTACACCCGAGTAATATTCCATTGTATATATGTACCACATCTTTTTTATCCATTCTTCTGTTGAGGGACATTTAGGTAGCTTCCATGTCCTTGCAATTGTAAATAGTGCTGCAATGAACATTGGAGTGCATGTGTCTTTTTGAATTATGGTGCTCTCTGGGTCTATGCCCAGCAGTGGGATTGCTGGGTCATGTGGTAACTCTATTTTTAGTTTTGCAAGGAACCTCCATACTGTTCTCCATAGTGGCTGTATCAATTTATTTTCCCACCAACAGTGCAAGAGCATTGCCTTTTCTCCACACCCTCTCCAGCATTTACTGTTTGTAGATTTTCTCATGATGCCCATTCTAACTGGTGTGAGGTGATACCTCATTGCAGTTTTGATTTGCATTTCTCTAATAATTAGTGATGTTGAGGAGATTTTCATGTGCCTCTTGACCATCCGTATGTCTTCTTTGGAGAAATGCCTATTTAGGTCTTCTGCCCATTTTTTTGATTGGGTTGTTTGTTTTTTTGATATTGAGTTTCATGAACTGTTTATATATTTTGGAGATTAATCCTTTGTCTGTTGATTCATTTGCAAATATTTTCTCCCATTCTGAGGCTTGTCTTTTCATCTTGCTTATAGTTTTCTTTGTTGTGCAGAAGCTTTGAAGTTTCATTAGGTCCCACTTATTTATTTTTGTTTTTATTTCCATTATTCTAGGGGGGTGGATCAAAAAAGATCTTGCTGTTAATTACGTGGAAGAGTGTTCTTCCTATGTTTTCCTCTGGGAGTTTTATAGTGTCTGGCTTTACATTTAGGTCTTTAATTCATTTTGAGTTTATTTCTGTGTATGGTGTTAGGCAGTGTTCTAATTTCATTCTTTGACATGTAGCTGTCCAGTTTTTCCAGCACTGCTTATTGAAGAAGCTACCTTTTCTCGAGTGTATATGCTTGCCTCCTTTGTCATAGATTAGTTGACTATAGTTTATCTCTGTGCTTTCTATCCTGTTCCATTGATCTATATTTCCTTTTTTGTGCTGGTACCATACTGTCTTGATCACTGTAGCTTTGTAGCATAGCCTGGAGTCAGGAAGCCTGATTCCACCAACTCCTTCTTTCCTTCTCAAGATTGCTTTGGCTATTTGGAGTCTTTTGTGTTCCTATACAAATCATAAAATTTCTTGTTCTTAGTGTTTCCATACAAATTGTAAAATTTCTTGTTCTAGTTCTGTGAAAAATGCTATTGGTAATTTGATGGGGATTGCATTGAATCTGTAAATTTCTTTGGGTAGTATAGTCATTTTCACAATGTTGATTCTTCCAATCCAAGAACATGGTATGTCCCTCCATCTGTTTGTGTCTTCTTTGATTTCTTTCATTAGTGTCTTATAGTTTTCTGAGTACAGGTCTTTTACCTCCTTGGTTAGGTTTATTCCTAGGTATTTTATTCTTTTTGTTGCAATGGTGAATGGGATTGTCGCCTTAATTTCTCTTTCTGATTTTCATTGTTGGTGTATAGAAATGCAAGAGACTTCTGTGTGTTAATTTTGTATCCTGCAATTTTACCAAATTCATTGATTAGCTCAAGCAGTTTTCTAGTGGCATCTTTAGGATTTTCTATGTACAGTATCATGTCATCTGCCAACAGTGACAGTTTGACTTCTTCTTTTCCAATTTGGATTCCTTTTATTTATTTTTCTTCTCTGATTGCTGCAGCAAGAACTTCCAAAACTATGTTGAATAGTAGTGGAGAGAATGGACATCCTTATCTTGTACCTGATCTTAGAGGCAATTCTTTCTGTTTTTCACCATTGAGAATGATGTTTGCTGTGGGTTTGTTTTATATGGCCTTTATTATGTTGAGGTAAGTTCCCTCTATGCCCAGTTCCTGGAGAGTTTCTATCTTAAATGGATGTTGAATTTTGTGAAAAGCTTGTTCTGCATCTATTAAGATGATCATGTGGTTTTTATCCTTCAATTTGTTAATAAGGTGTATCACATTGATTGATTTGCTTATATTGAAGAATCCTTACATTCCAGGGATAAACCCCACTTGATCATGGTGTGTGATCCTTTTAATGTGTTGTAGGCTTCTGTTGGCTCATATTTTGTTGAGGATTTTTGCGTCTAAATTCATCAGTGATATTGATCTGTAATTTTGTTTTTTTGTATTATCTTTGTCTGGTTTTGGTATCAGGGTGATGGTGGCCTCATAGAATGCGTTTGGGAGTGTTCCTTCCTCTGCAGTGTTTTGGAAGAGCTTGAGAAGGATGGGTGTTAGCTCTTCTCAAAATGTTTGATAAAATTCACCTATGAATCCATCTGATCCTGGACTTTTTTTTGTTGGGAGATTTTTAATCACAGTTTCAATTTCATTACTTGTGATTGGTCTGTTCATATTTTCTATTTCTTCCTGATTCAGTCTTGGAAGGTTATACCTTTCTAAGAATCTGTCCATTTCATCCAGGTTGTCCATTTTATTGGCATATAGTTGCTTGTAGTAGTCTCTTATGGTGCTTTTTATTTTTGCGGTGTCTGTTGTAACTTCTCCTGTTCCATTTCTAATTTTATTGATTTGAGTCCTCTCCCTCTTTTTCTTGATGAGTCTTGCTAGAGGTTTATCAATTTTATTTATCTTCTCAAAGAAGCAGTTTCTACTTTTATTGATTTTTGCTATTGTTTTCTTTGTTTCTATTTCATTTATTTCTGCTCTGATCTTTATGATTTCTCTCCATCTACTCACTTTGGGTTTTGTTTGCTCTTCTTTCTCTAGTTTCTTTAGGTGTAAGGTTAGATTGTTTATTTGGGATTTTTCTTGTTTCTTGAGGTAGGATTGTATTGCTATAAGCTTCCCTCTTGGATCTGCTTTTGCTGCATCCCATAAGTTTTGGATCATTGTGTTTTCATTGTCATTTGTCTCCAGGTATTTTTGATTTCCTCTTTGATTTCTTCAGTGATCTCTTGGTTATTTAGTAGCGTATGGTTTAGCCTCCGTGCCTTTCTGTTTTTTACAGTTTTTTTCCTGTAATTGATTTCTAATCTCATAACATTGTGGTCAGAAAAGATGTTTGATATGATTTCAATTTTTGTAAATTTACCAGGGTTTGATTTCTGACCCAAGATGTGATCTATCCTGGAGAATATTCCATGTGCACTTGAGAAGAACATGTAATCTGCTGTTTTTGCGTGGAATGTCCGATAGATATCTATTAAATGAAGCTGATTTATTGTGTCCTTTAAAGCTTGTGTTTCCTTATTAATTTTCTGTCTGTGTGATCTGTCCATTGGTGTCAGTGGGGTGTTAAAGTCCCCCACGATGATTGTGTTACTGTCGATTTCCTCTTTCATAGTTGTTAGCATTTGCCTTATGTATTGAGGGGCTCCTATATTGGGTGCATAGATATTCATAATTGTTATCTCCACTTCTTGGATTGATCCCATGATCTTTATGTAGTGTCTTTTCTTGTGTCTTGTAACATTTTTTATTTTAAAGTCTATTTTATCTGATATGAGTATCACTACTCCAGCTTTCTTTTGATTTCCATTTGCATGGAATATCATTTCCCATCCCTTCACTTTCAGTCTGTATGTGTCCCTAGGTCTGAAGTGGGTCTCTTGTAGACAGCATATATAAGGGTCTTGTTTTTGTATCCTTTCAGCCAGTCATTGTCTTTTTGTTGGTGCATTTAGTCCATTTACATTCAAGGTAATTATAGATACATATGTTCCTGTTACCTTTTTCTTAATTGTTTTGTTTTTGTTTTTGTAGGTCCTTTTCTTCTCTTATGTTTCCCACTTAGAGAAGTTCCTTTAGCATTTGCTGTAGCGCTGGTTTGGTGGTGCTGAATTCTCTTAGCTGTTGCTTGTCTGTAAAGCTTTTGATTTCTCCATTGAATCTGAATGAGATCCTTGCTGGGTAGAGTATTCTTGGTTGCAGGTTCTTCCCTTTCATCACTTTAAATATATCATGACACTCCCTTTGGGCTTGCAGGGTTCCTGCTGAGAAATCAGCTGTTAACCTGATGGGAGTTCCCTTGTATGTTTTTTGTCGTTTTTCCCTTGTTGCTTTTAATAACTTTTCTCTGTCTTTAATTTTCGTCAATTTGACTACTATATGTCTTGGCATGTTTCTCCTTGGGTTTATCCTGCCTGGGACTCTCTGCACTTCTTGGACTTGGGTGGCTATTTCCCTTCCCATGTCAGGGAAGTTTTCAACTATAATCTCTTCCAATATTTTCTCGGGTCCTTTCTCTCTCTCGTCTCCTTCTGGAACCCCTATAATGTGAATGTTGGTGCATTTAATGTTGTCCCACAGGTCTCTTAGTCTGTCTTCAGTTCTTTTCATTCTTTTTTCTTTATTCTTTTCCGCTTCAGTGATTATCACCATTCTGTCTTCCAGGTCACTTATTCGCCCTTCTGCCTCAGTTAATCTGCTGTGGATTCCTTCTAGTGTATTTTTCATTTCAGTTATTGTGTTGCATATCACTGTTTGTTTGCTCTTTAATTCTTCTAGGTCTTTGGTAAACTTTTCTTGCAACTTTTCAATCTTTGCATCCAGTCTTTTTTTCAAAGTCCTGGATCATCTTCACCATCATTATTCTGAATTATTTTTCTGGAAGGGTGCTTCTCTTCTCTTCATTCAGTTGTTTTTCTTGGGTTTTACCTTGTCCCTTCATCTGGTACAAAGTCTTCTGCCTTTTCATTTTCTCCATCTTTCTGTGGCTGTGGTTTTCAGTTCCACAAGACAAAATACTGCTGATACTGCTTGATACTGCTATTTGCTCTCTTATGGAGGAAGCTATCTAGGAGGATCCTGCATGCTTCCTGATGGGAGGAATTAAGATGAGTTGGGCTGGTTGGGCAGAGCTCAGTAAAACTTTAATCTGCTTGTCTGCCAGTGGGTGGGGCTGTGTTCCCAACTTGTTGGTTGTTTGGCCTGAGGGTACCCAGCACTGGAGCTTACAGGCTCTTTGGTGGGGCTGATGGCAGACTCTGGGAGGGCTCAAGCCAATGAGCACTTCCCAGGACCCCTGCCACCAGTGTCCCTGTCTCCTCAGTGAGCCACAGCTGCCCCCCCACATCTTCAGGCAACCCTCCAACACCAGCAGATAGGTCTGGTTCAGGCTCCTATGGGGTCACTGCTCCTTTCTCTTGGATCCTGGTGAGCACACTATTTTTTGTGTGCCCTCCGAGAGTGGAGTGTCTGTTTCCCCCAGCCCTGTGGAGGTCCTGCAATCAAATCCTGCTGCCTTTCAAAGTCTGAATCTCTGGGGATTCCTCCTCTTGTTGCTGGACTCCCAGGTTGAGAAGCCTGACTTGGGGCTCTGAACCCTCATTTTAGTGGGTGGACTTCTGTGGTATAACTGTTCTCCAGCTTGTGAGTCACCCACGTAGCATTTATGGGATTTGATTTTAACGTGATTGCGCCCCTCCTACCATCTCATTGCAGCTTCTCCTTTGTCTCTGGATGTGGGGTGTCTTTTTTGGTGAGTTCCGGTGTCTTTCTGTCAATGATTGTTCATCAGTTAGTTGTGATTCTGGTGCTCTTGCAAAAGGGAGTGAGTGCATGTCCTCCTACTCTTCCATCTTGAACCATCTGAAGATAGTTTCTAAATTCAATATGATACAGTGACTAGATCTACATTATTGGTCCATTGGAACTTAATAAGTTACAGTGTGTATCTCCCTGTAAGAAAGAGTTGATTGGACTTACAACCAAGGAGTTAATCATATCAAGGATGATACACTGGTGTTTAAGTATAATAGCAACACAGGTAATTAATCCAGAGCTTGTTGAACACAAACTGTTTTTCTCTTATACTCATTGGAAATGCTGAACCATATAATATTTCAATTTTCTATAGATATTGTGGTAGGCAGAATAATGTCTCCTCCAAAGATGTCCATGTCATACTCCCCGGACCTATAAATATGTGGATTATCTGGGTGGAACCAATGCAATCATATGTGGAAGAGGAAGGCAGAAGAAGTGGTCACAGTGATGCTATGCAAGAAGGACTTGACTTGCCTTTGCTTTGAAGATGAAGGAAAAGGGCCATGAATCAAAAAAGGTGGGTGGTCTCTACAAGCTGGAAAGGGCAAGGATGGATTTCCCCCTAGAACCTCCAGAAATAAATACAGCCCTGCCAACACCTTGATTTTGGAACAATGAGACTTGGGTCAGATTTCTGACCTACAGATTTGTGAGAAATAAATTTGTGTGGCTTTAAATTATAAAGTTTGTGGTAAACTAATAGGTTGTGAAAACAACCAAAATAAGCTGGTTATTTTCTTTTCATTTTAGTTCTTCATTTGTTTAACATACCTTTGAAGTTCTGCCAGGGAGTTGAACATTTTTATGTAATAGATTTTGTAGTGGTAACTTTTGTTTGCTGTTTTAATCTATAAAATACTTGTCAGCTAGATTACTAAAGCTCAATTGAAAGTAAGCTTTGCTTTTGGACTTGCTTTCAAAACCACCTTAAAGAGAGTATTTCGACTCTTTAATTCAGCATTTCATAACCTGGGACTGTTAACATTTTGGGCCAGATCATTCTCTGTGATGGGGGACTGGTTTGTGCATTGTAAGATGTTTATCAGCATCCCTGTCATCTACCTGCTAGATGTCAGTAGCACCCTCTCCCCAGCTCTGACAACAAAAACCTATCTCCAGATATTGACAAATGTCTCTAGGGAGCAAAATCCCCTCCCCACTGAAAACCACTGCTAAGGATGAAATGGCTAACAGAAGAATAAAAATAGCAGAGCTTCCAAAAATTGATAATGGCCCCTAATCATTCAAAAGCATTTTAAAACATTCATTAAAATGTCAGTCATTTATATATCAATTATACTAAAATTGTGATGGTTTTAAATTTAGAAGTTTTGCAGTGTTGCTTATACTTTATTGTTCTTTCTGGATAGCAATAATCAATTCTGAGTGTGAAATGTGACTTTTTTCACATGGACATATAAAAGGTTTTGTGTGATAGTTAGATGGGTTTGGCACTAAAGCATCCCAACAGATTAGGGGTGAAGACTGCTGAAATCCGATTTCCATCTTACCTCTAGCCGTCTGAGGAATACAATGAAGTCATTAGTTTCACTCTCTCTTACTTTATCATCCTAAGACTATATAATATGCTTTCTTTAAGCTACCATTTCTTACTGACATGTTTTACTGATAGGGCATCAGTTTCTGAAAAATCAATAATACATGATCATTACTGGAAATCCAGAGTACACTCCTTGAATAATTGTTAGCTAACAGAGCCTGAAGCTTGGTGGGAAATTACAAATAGGAATGCTTATTATGCTTCAATATGTTTTTTTTAAATCCATGATTCTCATATTTAAATGTTATCTGAGACCATTTTAACAGCACTCATAGAACTCATGCATTAATGGTGTACTGATTTTGGAATTGGCCTACAGACTTTCACTCATACCACAGTGGAACCGTGAACTCATCTTCTTGCCTGCTTAGTCACGAAAAAGAATACTTTCATGGCCATTTGTTTTTGGGTTTATATCACTTTAAAAAAGAGTATCTCACTTCAAGGTGTATATTAGTTTTCTATTAGATGCACAACAGATTACCCCTAAATTTAGCAGCTTAAAACAATGAAAATATTTACTGTTGCACACAGTTTCTATGGGTCAGGGATTTGGGAAGGGTTTAACTGGGTCTTTCTGGCTCAAGTTCTCTCATGAAGCTGTGGTCAATATGTCGGCTGGGATGGCAGTCTATTGAAGGCCTGATGAGGACTGGAGGTCCTCTTCCAAGATGGCTTCCTCATATGGCTGGCAAATCAATGCTAGCTGTGAATGAGAGGCTTTAGTTCTTCTCTACTTGGGCCTCTTTTAAGACTGCTAGGGCATCCCCATGATATGATAAAGGGATTCTTTAGAATGAATGATCCAAGAGAGAGCAAGGTAGAATCTACAATACCTGCTTTGATCCTAGCAGCAGATGTCACAATCCATCATTTCTGCAGTACCCTATTGGTTACACAGTGTTACAACTGGTCCTCTGAAAAAACTGACACAAAGATAGATTCAAACATGTAAGAAATTTATGAAGAGAAATGCCCCTTAGAAACAAATGGGAAGGGAGCTGGTAGCGGTTGGCAGAAGTGACAGTCCATAGGAACACTGACAGACTATGGAAGTCTGAATCATAGTTCAGAAAAGAGGGAAGGGAAAGCCCAGAGATAAACTATGGTCAACTAATCTATGAAAAAGGTGGCAAGGATATATAATGGAGAAAAGAGAGCTTCTTCAATAAGTGGTGCTGGGAAAACTGGACAGCTACATGTCAAAGAATGAAATTAGAACTCTCCCTAACACCATACACAAAAATAAACTAAAAATGGATTAAAGACCTAAATGTAAGGCCAGACACTATAAAACTCCCAGAGGAAAACATAGGAAGAACACTCTTTGACGTAAATAACAGCAAGATCTTTTTTTTTTTCTTTTTTTTTTAATAGTTGTGGCACACGGGCTTAGTTGCTCCGCAGCATGTGGGATCTTCCTAGAACAGGGATCGAATCTGTGTTCCCTGTGTATTGGCAGGCAGATTCCCTACCACTGCACCACCTAGGAAGCCCAGCAACATCTTTTTTGATCCT
Organism: Hippopotamus amphibius kiboko; assembly: GCF_030028045.1. Taxonomy (NCBI): domain Eukaryota; kingdom Metazoa; phylum Chordata; class Mammalia; order Artiodactyla; family Hippopotamidae; genus Hippopotamus; species Hippopotamus amphibius. The sequence goes on along the minus strand of NC_080203.1, from coordinate 54,067,071 downwards.
AGAATAATGGAAATAAAAACAAAAATAAATAAGTGGGACCTAATGAAACTTCAAAGCTTCTGCACAACAAAGAAAACTATAAGCAAGATGAAAAGACAAGCCTCAGAATGGGAGAAAATATTTGCAAATGAATCAACAGACAAAGGATTAATCTCCAAAATATATAAACAGTTCATGAAACTCAATATCAAAAAAACAAACAACCCAATCAAAAAAATGGGCAGAAGACCTAAATAGGCATTTCTCCAAAGAAGACATACGGATGGTCAAGAGGCACATGAAAATCTCCTCAACATCACTAATTATTAGAGAAATGCAAATCAAAACTGCAATGAGGTATCACCTCACACCAGTTAGAATGGGCATCATGAGAAAATCTACAAACAGTAAATGCTGGAGAGGGTGTGGAGAAAAGGCAATGCTCTTGCACTGTTGGTGGGAAAATAAATTGATACAGCCACTATGGAGAACAGTATGGAGGTTCCTTGCAAAACTAAAAATAGAGTTACCACATGACCCAGCAATCCCACTGCTGGGCATAGACCCAGAGAGCACCATAATTCAAAAAGACACATGCACTCCAATGTTCATTGCAGCACTATTTACAATTGCAAGGACATGGAAGCTACCTAAATGTCCCTCAACAGAAGAATGGATAAAAAAGATGTGGTACATATATACAATGGAATATTACTCGGGTGTAAAAAGGAATGAAACTGGGACATTTGTAGAGACGTGGATGGACCTAGAGACTGTCATACAGAGTGAAGTGAGTCAGAAAGAGAAAAACAAATATCATATATTAACACATATAGTGGAATATAGAAAAATGGTTCAAATCAACCGTTTTGCAAGGCAGAAATAGTGACATAGATGTAGAGAACAAACATATGGACCCCAAGTGGGGAAAGCAGGAAGGGTTGTGGGGGAATGAATTGGGAGATTGGGATTGCCATAGACACATTACTAATAAGAAAAAAAATACCAAATTCTACACTCTAAATATATGCACTTTATTGTATGTTAACTGTATCTCAATAAAAGTTCGTAAAAAATAAAAAAAGAAAAGATGGAAGGGAGGGAGGGTGTTCAGGCAGAAGCATCTTCAACTGTAGTGCAGTTCTAAGCAAAGTTTGGCAAAGCTGTCAAGAAATCTTGAAGCCAAAGCAGCCAATTAGAAGCAGCTCACATCTCTCGGGGACAGGCCTACTTTACTTTTTCAACTGCACTCAGTCATTGGCTGGATCAGCCTATGGGAAGCATGGTTTTGGCCTAAACATGGTAATGGATTTCTGGACACAGTAGCTGGAGCTCTCAATCAATAACGTGCCCTGTAGTAAGAGGTCTACAAGATGTATTCTCTTGGCTACCATAGTCAACCTCTTGCCCCACACAGCTCTACTCCTCCACACAATGCTTAGAAGTAGCTCATCTATGATTCCTATGGGTCTGTATCTGAAGGAAAACTTAGAATACAGAGGTTAGGGGGATGAACTACAGCATCCGACTTTGCAGTTGATCTTGGGGCCACATCTGAAACTCATCCTCTCCCTCTTCCATTCTAAATTTGTTTCACCCTTGGATACCACTTCACAGCAGGTCTTAGTGGTAGGATCCAAACCTTCATTCTCAAGGTGTCTGAACCCTTAATGATCATGTTCTCCTCAGTCTTCAGATTCTAGGCTTGTCTGCTCACAGTTATAATGTGTCAAGGATGTGAAAGGAGGCACTTAGTGGGTCAAGTGGTTTCTTCATACATTCCTCTTGGTACCTGTTGTGTAAAAGAGGCTCTGCTCTTTAAGCTCAATGACACCTGCCAAGATAAGTGACTCTTCTTCTTGCCTCCTGTTTCCTGGGTGCAAGTAAATGTGTCCTGGAAGCAACTGCAACTTGTATTTCACGGAAACTTTTATTATGTACCCTGGAAAGAGAATGCCCTTTTTGGTGGCCAGGGTCTCCAAACCCGCAGAGCCTAGAGTTGTGGGGACAAGAATCACAAAATTCCCTAATAAGTCATCGGATGTAATGGTAATTGAGGCCACTCATAATTCTGTCCTTTGGTGCTGGGACCCATGTATTCTTCCTAATGGGGACAAAAAACCATATGGGGTATCTGATTTAATGAATACACTGCATCTTGAAGAATGGCACTCCAGTTTTTCAAAATTTTGCCTTAGATTTCATGCTTCAGTTACATCTTCATAAATTCAGTTCATAATTCTATGAGTTTAGCTACTTCTGGATGGTGTGGTATATTGTATTACACTAGTGCACCTCTTTCATTGTGAAGTGAGTCCTCTGGTCAGATGCTATGGTATATGGGATTTTTTTTGCTGATGAGCAGGTATTCTGCAAGCCCCTAAGTAGTGATGTAGGCTGAGGCTCTGAAAGCAAGAAAAGCAGACCCATACCCAGAATACCTATCTATTCCTTTGAAGATGAACTGCTAGTCTTTCCAAGTGTTCGTTCCTACTGCTGACTGGTTGGACATTCAGAGGCCATGGTAGTTAGATTAGTTTTGGTAAGTGGGCATTCACGCTATTAGGTCCATGTGCAGTTTCTGCCACTGTGACCTCTATGTCGATGTGCCCATTGTGCCAGTTCTGAGTTGACTGATGATGAAGGCTAGTTAATATCAACTGGTATTTTGAATACTTGGTTGTTCAGTGCCTCTCTGTGGTGAATGTTTTCTGGTGAGCATTACCATGTGATTAAAAAATCTTTACACTATGTGTTTTCACCCATTTGTTCATCCACCTGCTTCTATTAACCAAATTCAAAACTCACTGCTTCCTTGGCTGCCCATCTGACATTGCTGGTTGTTATGGTAATTGTGGTCTGCTGGTTTTGGGCAGTTAAGCCCTCCCCCACTCTGTTACTTCAGTGCCCTAAAATCCCCATGGATATTAACCAAGCCCAGCTCTGTGACCACCTTTCTTACCACCTCCCTGAGACTTGTATTTCTTCCTCTATTTTATGCCAGGCTACTTCAGTCATCTCTACTTCTTCATCATGGGCTATTGCTTTCTCCATGCTTCTAAGAACCACCATCAGAAAAGAGGTGTCCTCATTCCCAGGGATATTTGCTAGGATATTATAACCCATACCCCAGGGAATTGCCCACAAGTTAATTCTTGCATATCCAGTCTTACATTCCAGTGTCTTTGGATAAAACACTCTTAAAGACCTATCCTAGGAGTACTCATTGGATCTTGAAGTACATAACAGGTAATTTTTGCAACTCTTTATAACCTCTTCTCTCTCTTTGAAGGCCCAACATGTTGTTAGCTGGATTATGCTGGGATTTAATCTGTTATCATCCTGACACGCAGGAGAGGAGATGTGGGCAGTTCCTGAGAAGAGTTACCTATTGCTTTGTGGAAAATAGTTCTCATCACCATCCTCTAGCACAGAGGAAGTGTTAGGTCTTACTGGAGAAAGCTGAGCCTGTGGGCCCACGGAATCTGGTAGGGCATGACCAACTGTAGAACCAACATCATTAGAGGCATGTGTCCAGATATGTCTGCCAAGGTCTTGGCTTTTACATACATAACTGACCTTCCTTCAATGAAAGTGCTGTAACTACAATTAGATCTCCAGCCTGTCACTCAGCTGTTTCTCCTCTTCTGTAAGACCTAAGTATTTCAAAAGGACCACAGAGGCCCTAAGGCTGTAACACATAGCCATTAACTACTTGTTAATGGCCCTTTGTCTCATTATTCTTTTGCAGGTTGTCAATATGACAATACTAACCAGCCAGCTCTGCTGTCTTTGTAGGTATTTGCTCTAGTGTGAATATTTGTGTTCCCTCCAAATGCATGTTGAAATTCAAAAGCCTAATGTTATGGAGGTGTGGTCTTTGGAAGGTGATTAGGTCATGAGGCTGGAGCCCGCAAGAATAAGATTAATGCCCTTATGAAAGAGGCCCTAGAGAGCTGTCTTGCTCATTTTGCCATGTGAAGATACAATGAGAAACCTGCTACCTGGAACAGGGCACTCACCTTACCATGCTGGCACTCTGATCTTAGACTTACAGCTTCCAGAACTGTGAGAACTAAATTTCTGTTGTTTAGAAGCTACCTGGTCTGTGGTACTTATTTTTTATTTTTTTTTCCTTTTAAAAAGAATTTTATTGAGATATAATGGGCATACAGTAAACTGCGTATAAAGTGTACAATTTGATATTTTTTCTTATTAGTCATATATTTTATACATATTAATGTATATATAGCAATCCCAATTTCTCAATTCATCCCACTCCAACCCCTCCACTTCACTTCCACCTTGGTGTCCATATGTTTGTTCTCTATATCTGTGTCTCTCTTTCTGCCTTGCAAAGCGGGTGATCTGTACCATTTTTCTAGATTCCGCATATATGCCTTAATATACGATATTTGTTTTTCTCTTTCTGACTTACTTCACTCTGTATGACAGTCTCTAGCTCTATTCATGTCTCTACAAATGACCTAATTTTGTTCCTTTTTATGGCTGAGTAATATTCCATTGTATATATGTACCACATCTTTATCCATTCATCTGTTGATGGACATTTAGGTTGCTTCCATGTCCTGGTTATCGTAAATAGTGCTGCAATGAACATTGGGGTGCAGGTGTCTCTTAGAATTATGGTTTTCTCTAGGTTTATGCCCAGTAGTGAGATTGCTGGGTCATATTATAATTCTATTTTTAGTTTTGCGAGGAACCTCCATACTGTTCTCCATAGTGGCTGTATCAATTTACATTCCCACCAACAGTGCAAGAGCATTGCCTTTTCTCCACACCCTCTCCAGTATTTACTGTTTGTAGATTTTCTCATGATGCCCATTCTAACTGGTGTGAGGTGATACCTCATTGCAGTTTTGATTTGCACTTCTCTAATAATTAGTGATGTTGAGGAGATTTTCATGTGCCTGTTGGCCATCCGTATGTCTTCTTTGGAGAAATGCCTATTTAGCTCTTCTGCCCATTTTTTGATAGTTGTTTGTTTTTTTGATTTTGAGCTGCATGAACTGTTTATATATTTTGGAGATTAATCCTTTGTCTGTTGATTCATTTGCAAATGCTTTCTCCCATTCTGAGGGTTGTCTTTTCTTCTTGTTTATAGTTTCCTTTGCCGTACAAAAAGTTTTAAGTTTCATTGGGTCCCATTTGTTTACTTTTGTTTTCATTTCCATTACTCTAGGAGATGGGTCAAAAAAGATCTTTTTGTGATTTATGTCAAAGAGTGTTCTTCCTATGTTTTCCTCTAGGAGTTTTATAGTGTCTGGCCTTACATTTAGGTCTTTAATCCATTTTGAGTTTATTTTTGTGTATGCTGTTAGGCAGTGTTCTCATTACATTCTTTGACATGTAGCTGTCCAGTTTTCCCAGCACCACCTATTGAAGAAGCTGTCTTTTCTCCATTGCATATCCTTGTCTCCTTTGTCATAGTTTAGTTCACCACATGTGTGTGGGTTTATCTGTGGACTTTCTATGCTATTCCATTGATCTATATTTCTGTTTTCATGCCAGTACCATACTGTCTTGATTACTGTAGCTTTGTAGTATAGTCTGACATCAAGGAGTCTGATTCCTCCAGCTCTGTTTTTTTTCCTCAAGATTGCTTTGGCTATTTGGGGTCTTTTGTGTCTCCATACAAATTTTAGGACTTTTTGTTCTAGTTCTGTGAAAAATGCCATTGGTAATTTGACAGGGATTGCATTGAATCTGTAGATTGCTTTGGATAGTATAGTCATTTTCACAATATTGATTCTTCCAATCCAAGAACATGGTATATCTCTCCATCTGTTTGTGTCATCTTTGATTTCTTTCATCAATGTCTTATAGGTTTCTGAGTACAGGTCGTTTACCTCCTTAAGTAGGTGTGGCACCTTGTTATAGAAATGGACTAAGACAGCATTGTTTGCTCTGTACTTTTCAAATGCTTACATCATTGCACCTGCCATTGCATTCTTCTCCATTGGTACATTTCCTTAAGCCAATCATGTTAAAATACTTATCAATTGAGTCACCATCTTGTCCCAGTGACTATATGTGATCTGCCTACAAACCAGTTGCTGTCTTTGCTCCCAAAATGTAGATAAGATAGTTGCAAATCCTTATCTTACTACGTGCTTTCTTGCATCACCCTTGGTCTCACTTTTGCTAGTTTGGGTCTTTTGAGAAGCAAATGCCAAAACACAAAACAGGATTGCATGTGAAATAAATTTTATTAGGATAAGTGTCTATGAGAGAATAAGGAAATAACTAGGGGAGGCTCAGAGAGCCATTAAACCATTATCCCCTTCCCTTTATGCTATTATATCTCTGAGCTCATCCCCTGGATCTGGGTTAGCAATGTACTGCCTTCAGGCCAAATCCAGTCTGTGATCGGTTTTTATACAACCCAAGAGCTAAGAATGATTTTTACATTTTTAAATGGTTGAAAAAATCAAACAAAAATATTATTACATGTGAAGTTACATAAAGTTCAAATTTCAGTGTTCATAAATAGTTTTGTTGGAACATAACTACTCTCATTCATTTTGATTTTGTCTATGGCTGCTTTCATGCTACAGGCAGAGTTGAGTAGTGACACAGACTGTATGGTTATTAACCTAAAATATTTACTATCTGGTTCTTTACAGAAAAAAAAGAATTGCTATTTCCTGGGGCAGATATTCTTTCATTGGTTACTTAGTTCCAGCAACATTAGCTGTTCTTCTAATACTCTTGTCTCAGGGCCCAGCTGTCCCTTATGCTTGGAATACCCTTCATCCAGATACCAGCATGGCTCCCTCCCTCACCACATTTTAGGCCTTTGGTTAAATGCCACCTTCTCATTGAGACCTACCCTGACCATTTTATTTAAAATGGAAATCTACCCACCCTGTATTCACTTCCAATCCCCCTTGCCCTGCTCCATTTTTTCCATAATGTTTATCATCTTCTAAACTATTAGAAATTAACCTAATTATTATGTTTACTTTTGTTGCCGATCTCTCCTCACTGGAATGTAAGCACCATGTGGCAGAAATCTTTGTTTTGTTCACTGATACATACTCAGCTGCTAGAAGAATGTCTGGAATACAGTAAAGGCTCAATAAATATTTGATGAATGAAAGGAGAATAAAAAGGAGTCTGGCAAATCTAGTCAGACTTAGCAACAGGCCTGAAATTTAGAGAGAAGTAGTATTACTGGTATACCAGGGAGCCCTCTTTTTAAAGATGAGACAACTGAGGCAGAGGAAGTTCTTAGAAATCACAACCCCAACAACTTAATCTGAAAAATACTAATTTAATATCCCTTTTTCATTTTATATGTACTTTAAAATATTCAGGTGAGTTAGATTTGAGGGGAGTATCCTGAACCAAGTTGCATTCCTTAGTCCTTCAGTGTAGTCAGTTAATGTGAGTAGAGGACTTACAGAAGGCTTTTTTTAATAAACAATACACATACCTGCTACACGTCTGTGATTTCAACATTCAAAATTCTGATTGAAGACATACTGAGTAGTTCTTTCAAAGTGTACATATTCTAGGGGATAATAACGTTAAACATTTATTAGTCATACAAAATTTATTGTGAATTAGTTTTTCTTCCTAGTACCATTCTTAGAACTGGGTACTGATAAAAGGAAATTTTAAAATGGGGTGAGTGGAGGTGAGGAATAGTGCAGGCAAAAATTTATGGACCATTTATCATGGAGAGAAGCTTGAAAGATGTACTTTGTTTGGTTAAAGAAAATCAGGACACCTTAATATATAAGGACAATGCGTACTTGGAAGTGAAGACACCAGGAAGGGAAAATGACTGGAAAGGGACTAGAAAGGCCACAGGTCTACCATGTCCTTTGGGTTGTCTATTTTTGACCAAACACTATGAATGATAATCTTCCAATAAACTATTTTCACACAGAAAAGAATAAACTATTTCTAATAATCTCCCTCCATGTTGGGTAAAGATTTGCTCAGATGTGAATAGAAGTGTGGTCAGGTTAGACACAGCTGGATTCAAATTCTTATGTTGCTACTGCTATGTGACCTCGAAGCAAATGACACTCCCGAGTGTCTGTGAGCCTCAGTTTTCTCATCTATGAAACTGGAATATAAATACCTAACTTGGAGGGTTATTGTGAGTATTGGATGAGATAATAAATGCTTAAAAAAACACTTGGCACATAGCACACATATTTTAGTGGTGGAGTGTTGAAAGGCCATGTGAGTTTAAATTTTGTGTCTTCCATTTAGATGCTGTAGTGAACTTGGGGACGTTTCCTAACCTCTCAGCCTTAGTTTCCTCATCTGTAAAATGGAGATAGAAAGACTACTTAAATTTATTATTTAAGGATTAACTGAGATAATGCCTTAAAACCTTTAGTATAATGCCTGACACATAGTATATGTTTGATAAATATTGGCAGTTATTTGGTGCTTTTAAAGAAATCTGCTATTAGTTTCCTCAACATCATTATAAGGTCCTTCCAGGTTATGCCTATAGTCAATAAACCAAGATGGTCAAACAAGAACAAACTTATAAAATTCCACAATCTAAGAGGGAGAATTAAATTAATTTCAATTAGAGGTGCCTTAGGAAACTTTTCTTAGGGGACAACCTGATAAATTTATATTGCAGCTATCAGCTTACATGTAATCTTAACGATAGTGTTACTTTAATAGGGCACACAGTTCTCTATCTACACAGATGCTCTATGGCTGTTAAATGAGGCATACTTTAGCTATTTAAAAATAGTTTTGAACTATGAGTCAGAAACCCTGGTGCTGGCCCTAACTTTATTATTTATTAGTCATGAAATCTTTTACAAGTCAGTTAACATCTCTGAGCTTGTCTCCTCATTTATAAAAAACAAGCATCTTTGTCCTACCTAAGATCATATGAAGTGTTTGTGAAAACACTCTGAGGATGTAAGATAATGTTTGAAGTACTATTAATACAGTGCATAATCTTGAGAAAAATAGGCAATGAGAAAGAAAATAAAGAGCATTATTCTGTGTCAGTGCAATAAAGCAAACTCTAGATACATTTGGAATTCATATCTTCCAGCTACTAAAGCTCTGAAATTTGAGAATTTTGTTTTCCACTATTTACAAAACTCAGTTCTCACTTCTGAATTCCACTGAGAAAGAGACTGTTGCAACAATAAAATGGCTTTTCTGGCCTCTCTCTTCTGTGAGTCACATCTAAATACCAGAGACAAAAGAAAAAAAAAAACACATGAAGCTTTTCCTGTGTAACTAATGTCTGTGAAAAACAGCTACTGCATTTGATGTGTGGCAAATATAAATTTGAAAAGTCAAGGAAAGAATCAGGATTAGGTGCCACTGGCTGTTTGCCCTCTTCTCAGGGTGACTGCACCAATTGCGTTTTATTCTCCATCACCTTAACATCTTTAATCTTAAACTGGTATACCCTGAGCTTGCAGCCCACACAAAGTGCCTCCAGCAATTTCTTTATGCAACACATTGTCCATTTTTTTCTCTCTTGACCATAAAAAAGATTTCCCAAGAGACACTATTACTAGAGCCCATCTTTAAAATATATAGAAAACACATATTTTTTCCTAGGAACTAGAACTTGTATGAAATTAAAATGTGTTATATAGGAAGATCAGTTGTTCAGCTAGACAAATACAGAAACAAGTTTTCCTTGAAGCAAGTAACATTTGATGCCTGCTGCCATTTTCATAGACTCTGCCTATCATTGTCTGAAGGTTGGCAATTCAAAACCAAGTGCAAATGAAACCCATCTCTATTCTGCCATTGGCATGCAATAGCAGGTGTCTCTCTGACAGGTGTCATCCCGCCCTTCTTATGTAATGATATTTCTTGTTCCTTCTGGGCATTTTGCCTCTAGCATCTTTCTCCAGTAACTTCTCATTTCCTTCTATGGCCAATGTTTTGAAAACTGTATTATTTCTGATCAGCTTCTTTTCCTTAAGGCATAGTAGGGGAAGAGTGACCTGTAGGAATATCATTTTTATAAAGTCAACAGTGGACTATAGGAGATGGCGTCTCTTTCTGGACTTGAAGAGAAAGGCACTGATGGAAATAGGGACGAGAAACATAGCCCTAAGCCTGTAAAATTAGCTCTTCTCTAATAAGGAAGTGGCAGCCAGGTTTTCTGACTAGTATAGGTTTCTAAGTTTGGTTTCCCTGGGGTTTGCTTCTTGTGGGAACAGGCTAAAACCTCCCCCTGCCATTTCCAAAATGACCATGCTGTTTTGGGACAAAAGGCAGGACATGTGGAAGCAACCACTGGTGTTTCTTAATCCAGATCCATTGGCACTGCTGTAAGCAGAATTTCCTGTGTGAGTCTGATGGCAGTATTGTAATTTTGCATAGTTTGTGTGTGTGTGTGTGTGGTTACATAAGTATTTTTTTCAATGTCTATTTTTGTTTTATTTTTTATTATTTTTTCCAACAGCTTTATTGAGATATAATTCACATATAATAGAATGCATGCATTTAAATGGTACACTTCAGTGGTTTCTAATATATTCAGAGTTGTGCAATCAGCCCCACAGTCCATTGTAGGACATTTTCATCATCCCCAAAAAGAACCCCCCTAGACAGCAGTCATTCCTCATTTCCACAAACCCCTCAATCTTAGGCAATAAAAAATCTACTTTCTGTCTCCATTCTCTTTTTTTAAAAAGCTCTTTATTGGAGTATAATTGCCTTACACTGCTGTGCCAATTTCTGCTGTACAACAAAGTGAATCAGCTGTATTTATACATATATCCCCATATCCCCTCCCTCCCGCGACTCCCTCCCACTCTCCCTGTCCTGGCCCTCTAAGTCATCACCCATCATCAAGTTGATCTCCTTGTGTTATGCAGCAGCTTGCCACTAGCTATCTATTTTACAGTTGGTAGTGTATATATGTCAATGCAACTCTCTCACATCATCCCAGCTTCCCCTCCCTGCACCCCCCACCCATGTCCTCAAGTCTGTTCTCTACATCTGCATCTTTATTCTTCCCCTGCCACTGACTTCATCGGTACCATTTTTTTTTTTTTTAGATTCCATATATATGCCTTAGCATACAGTATTTGTTTTTCTCTTTCTGAATTCACTCTGTATGACAGACTCTAGGTCCATCCACCTCACTACAAATATGTCAATTTCATTCCTTTTTATGGCTTGTTCAAGCCTTAGAGACTTCATTCCCATTATTTTGAGTAGCACTTTTTGAATGATGTGTAAAATTTCAATGATTCAGTCCAACAAACATTTAATAATGCCTACTATGATCCATGAACTAACCTAGGTGGAAGGGAGATAAATGAAGCATGATCTCTGTTCTTTAGGATGTTCAGATAAACCAATAACCATACACCAATTAATGTGTTGAGAGGCAAGGAATAAAAGTAAGTCTGGTTTTAAGGTTCCTAATTTGGGTTACTGTATGGATAGAGATTCCATTAAGATATGTAGTTGTTTTAGTCTGTTTAGGATACTATTTAAAAATACCAAAGACTGAGTAGCTAATAAACAGCAGAAATTTATTTCTCTCAGTTCTGGAGACTGATAATCCAAGATCCAGACAACAGCAGATTCAGTGTCTAGTGAGGACCCACTTCCTGGTTCTTAGACTGTGTCTTCTAGCTGAAACCTCACATAGTGAGGAGTTTTCTCTCTGAAGTCTCTTTTATAAGGGCACTAATCCCATTCATGAGAGTTCTGCCCTCATGACCTAATCACCTCTCAAAGTTATCACCTTTAATACCATCACCTTGGAGGTTAGGATTTCAACATATGTATTTTAGAGGAACACAAACATTCAGTCTATATCAGGAGTAAAGAGAAGAAGATTTGTTAACAAAAGATATTGTGTTTGGTTTTGGACTAACTCTGAAGTATGTGCAAGACAGGCCAGGATATCTATCTTTTTGTTATTGGCAGATGTGGGTCCAGTCTTGAGTTTCACAGAGAAATTTAGACATTAGAGATTTAGGAGTCATTGGTATATAGATAATATATACCAGTTATAGGCATGGATGAGAGGTCCCAGAGAGATATATAGAATTAGAGAGAAGAGGTCAGAGTATGGGCCCTTAGGGAACTGCAGCCCTAAGGGGACAGTAAGAGAAAGAAGAATAAATGGAGGAGACCAAGGAATCTATTACAAATATATGAGGAATACCATGATCTAGTGGTCTCATGGAAGTCAAGGAAAGAAAGTTTTTCTTAAAGAGCAAAGTCAGCAGGATAAAATATTGATGAGAGGGATAAAGTAGGGAGAGAACTAAAAAGAGATGATTTTATTTGAATGCTAGATCAATAGTTTCAGTAGAGTTGTGAAGGTCATGGTCAAATTTTTGTGGGTTGACAAGTGAATGAGAGGTAGGCTTCACCTTGAAAAAGCTTGGTGGCTATGATAAGGAGAACTGTGACAGAGAAATATATTTGAAGAAAAATTTTGTTGTTATTGTCTCTTGTTTTCTTTTAGGATACAGATACTTGAGCATGTTTGAATACAGAGGGAAAGGAGACAGAAAATAGAAAAAGAAAAAAAAAATTTTGTAGTGTGTGAGATGAGAAGTAAGGTGGAAAAGTTTGTCTTGGTAAGGCAAGGTGACAGTGTCCACTGGGACAAGAAAGAAGGTAAGATTTTCAATGACTTTTGTAATCATAGTATAGAGAAAGAAACTTGGTACTAGCACATATATGATTATCTCTCTTTTCTATTTTCAACAGCAGGCAGGCATGAGCTAATAAGAACTTAACCTAGTAAATACGTTTTTCAATTTTTAAAATTATTTTCTAAAAGTGAGAAAATCTATAACTAAATTTTATTAGGAAACCATTAGAAACTGTGGTCTCCTATATGTCAGGTTGTTTCACATTTCAGGGACTTTTAATTTGTCTTGATTTTTGAAAATATTTTGAAAGCACAGATTTTCTCAATATTTTGACATAATAGTACTATATCTTAAAGTGACTAAATGGGACTAGGTTTGAAGTTCACTATATTTAAAATTTTCATATGTCTTTCAGTAAATGATACTTGTTGCATTACATTTTACCATGGCAAAAAACAAAGCATACTTTCTATATGTTATGGTTTTCATGCAAAAAAATGTCCTAAAATTTACATGGAGAATATGTGGCAAAGAAGGAATTTAATGACACAAGGAAGTCAATATAGGATTTAAAACAACAATTTTTCAGCCAAATCAATTTTTAAAATTTCTTTGGTCCCATCAGAACCCCTGTGACAGAATTTCACTAACCTTGCTTCTCAGGTCTGATGATTTCTTCTTAAAACTCTTTTATTTGAAAAGCTGTTTTAATAACTTTCTTGTCACCCATTACATGTTTACCCATAATGTTTCTCAAACTACTCAAGAAACTTTCAAAATGTCTTCCTTCATAATATTTATTCTTGACAACATAAATCCAACCAATAAATGATTTCTAACATTCTTGGACTTTCACATAAATGAAATGTCAGGTGAGGCCTCTGGCTTTTAACAGGAAAAAATTGATGGAAACGTTGGATAGAAATACTAGGCATTTGTAGAAAACAACATTATTACATCAAAGTGGATGCATTTTTATACATGGATTTAACTATTTCTTTTTCCAAATTACTTTTGTGCTGGTTTATTTAACAGCAACTTGTTATAGCACATGATTTTCGATTGCAACATTCACAACATAAACAAAAATTGGTGAGCCATGAGGAGAAACAATCAATTGTATTTATTGGGAGGATGTTTTAAAAAGGTGTACAAATTCCAATTTAGAAACATCAACAAAATGCAGCTTTGCTGAAAAAATTGGTATTGAAGAATATTCTACTATGGCAGAAACCGCTTATTTTAAGTAATATACGTTGCTATCATTTAAAATCCATCTGAAATTTTTTTTTTTTTGGCAGATGGAAAAGACTTTATTTAAAGGCAAAATGTCCAAATGGCTCTCTGGCATAGCTAATTTCTATCACTTATTAGCTTATATATGATCCCCTAACCTTTTTTTTTCTCTTAAGGGGCTGATTTGGATTGACTTGTTGAGAATGGTATCCATTATCTATTAAGTTATGAAAGAGAGATTTTTGTGGTTACATGTAAACTTGTGATAGGTCTGCAGATGAAGAGGTGAAGAGGGTAGTGAAGAAGTCAGCCACAGTCCGGTCCGGTCTATGTGAAGATCACACCAGCTTCATTGTACACCTTGAAGACTTTCTCGATGGCGTTGACATAGGCAGCTGTTCTCAGGTCCAATCCCAGTTTATACTTCATGGCTGTGCGCATGATTTGCCTGGCAGAGCGCTCCATGGTGTAAGCTAAGCCAGAGTGCACAATGTCTTTCTCGGAGGCACCCGATATCCTGTCTTGGAACTCTGCTGTGGGTACAATGGGAATAGTTCCACCGTGCTTTCCAAATTTCCTTTCCAAACTCTCTTGAACAGACATGAGTAAGTGGTAGTTAGAATCCCCTTCATATCTGAAGGTCAAACGGCCATAGCTGACATGATTTAGATTCTTCAGCCACTCAAAGTAAGATACTGTCACTCCGCCAGCATTCAAGTAGAGATCTGGAATAACCATGATGTTCCTCTCTAGGAAAATCTTATCAGCTTCTGGAGTTGTTGGTCCGTTGGCACCTTCAGCAATGATCTTGGCTTTGACTCTGGGTGCATTGGACTTGGTCAGCTGCTTCTCACTGGCAGCAGGGATCAGTATGTCACAGTCCGCTTCCAAGATGCTCCCTTCATAGATCTTTGCTTTGGGGAAGCCCAGGATTGTTCCATGTTGCAATTTGAAGTCTTCCAGTTCCTTTGGGTCAATACCATCTGGATTCCATATGCTCCCATCAGATTCAGCAACACCAACACATTTAGCACCAAAGCGATGTAAATATCTCATAGAGGGCAGGCCCACATTACCAAATCCCTGAACAACAAATGTTTTATCTCCAATTCCTGGTGTCATTCCTAAAATACTCATGTAAGAAGCTTCATTGATAAAGTTTTCAATCCCATGGAAAACTCCCCGACCAGTAGCAGAGATCCGTCCGTGGATTCCACCCCGACTGATGGGCTTACCGGTAACACAGGCATGGGCATTAATATCATAGTGCCCTATGGTGCTAGCATAGGTGTCAGCAATCCAGGACATCTCCCGCTCGCCTGTGCTCATGTCTGGCGCAGGCACATCAATGCTAGGACCAATAAAGCCCTTCTTTGCCAGCTCCATGGTGAACCTCCTTGTGATCTTTTCCAATTCATTATCGGTATAGTTCTTGGGATTGATCTTAACGCCAGCTTTGGCACCCCCAAATGGCACATCAACCACTGCACACTTATATGTCATCAGAGAAGCCAGAGCTTTTACTTCATCTACACTCACATCAGTGCTGTAACGGATACCTCCCTTGCAGGGCGTGCGGTGCTGGCTGTGCTGGGCCCGGTAGCCCTCGATGACCTCCCAGGAGCCGTCGTCGCGCCGGATGGGGAAGGACAGGCTCAGCACATGGTTGCAGGGCTTAATGATCCGCAGGATGCCACGCACCCGGTTCCGCTTCTGCTCCTCGTTCTCCCTGGTCCTGAGGTCCTCCACTAGCTTGTCCTCCACGATGCTGGCGCCGCGGTCGAAGAAGCCCTCCACCATCTTGAAGAAGTTGGGGTCGTCCTCGCGGTCGGCCGCCGCCTCACTCTAGTGTCGCCGGCCGGGCGGCGCGAGCCCCGGCTGCGGGGCGGCGGCTGCTGCGGCGGGCTGCCCGCGGGCCCGGCCCAGCAGCGCGGCCGAGTTGGCCGCCGCCGAGCCCAGGGTGGCGGGCCCGACGCGGGACAGCAGCAGTGCTTCACCCAAGCACCGGTACATGGCGGAGGGACGGAGGCCGAGGAGGAGAGGCGTTCTCACAGGCCCGGGACGCACAAAGGGAGGAAGGGCCCCGCGCGGGCCGCCCTTTTAAGCCGCAGCTTCCTGCCTTCCTGGCTGTCCCCTCCCCTCCGGCGCTCGCCGTCTAACGGGAGGATGGACTTTGGGTGCCGCGGGCCAGCGTCGCTTGTGAATGGCAGGGCGGGGGGCGCGCGCCGCCCACGGAGCCGGGCCTGCGCCTCAGCCGCGGCCTTGCCCGGCCTCCCGGGCGGCGCCATCTGAACGTGTATGTGGAAAGTGTATAATTACATTTTGGATTAATACAAAGAGTACTGATAACCCAGGTTTTCCTTCACCAAAGTTTAATGTAATAATTAAATTCTAGAGAAAAAAATAATCCAGTTGGAAATTTGGTTCACAAAGCTTCTCTTTTATTTATTTTAATTTACCCTTTATTGAATACTGTGTTAATTTAGTCCTGTGAATTTAGTACTGAGTACTGTGGTAACAGATGTATTATGCTTGCCAGGCACTGTTCTGAGTAGTCTACAAATATTCCTTATTTAATTTTCACAACAACATTAATGAGGCAGGTAATATTATCATCCCAAGTTTACAGATGAAGAAAATGATACACAGAGTGGCTGAGTAATTTGCTTCATTATACAGCTACTAAGTAACAGAGCTGAGGTGTGGACTCAGGCAATGTGGCTTCAGAGCTTGTGTTCTTTTTTTGTTGTTATTTTTAATGAAATCAAAAAGTTGTTTTTTCCCTTCAGATCTTTATTGGAGTATAATTGCTTTATACTGTTGTGGCAGTTTCCACTGTACAACAAAGCGAATCAGCTGTATTTATACATATATCTTCATATCCCCTCCCTCTTGAGCCTCCCTCCCACCCTCCCTATCCCACCCCTCTAGGTCATCACCAAGAGCTTGTGTTCTTAACCACTGTGTTATAATGTGTTTAAACTGAAGAGCATCCCATTCAGTTAAGTCAACTATATTTTTATATGTTATAAAATATACTTCACTGACTTGTTTTTAGTCTCAGTATTCATTGCCACATGAAAATACACAAGAAAGTTCTAGTAGGTTCAACAGGATTTGTATTCACACTTTTAAAATACTGACCTTTTGTACTTGGTCCTTTTCTTTTCTCTAACACATTTTGCCTGGGCAATCACCCCCATGTCCATGGCTTCATCTACCAGCTGTGCAATGATGAATGTCTTCTGCCTAGTTTTTTCTCATGAGCTCCAGATTCACATGTTTGTCCCACTCTTACCACCCTATTGTCACTGTGCTCCAGCTTCAGACTAGAAGGGTGGGTTAATTGTCTGCACACTCACTAGGACAGAGAATGGGAGGGGAGTAGTCTATCCTCTTAGAAAGAGAATCAGTATCAAAAAAGTAAAAATATATCCATTATACAGTTCAAGATCAGCATTTCAACTATAGTATTTGGTTAACATACTTTAATTCATTCATTTGTTCATTCCTATATTCATCCTTCTATTCATGTTTATTGAATAGCGATAGGAAATACCATTGCAAAGCAGGGCTTAACATATTTCCTGTTCTCATTCCTTTGACCGTTAGTAAACCCCTTCAATGCAAAGGCAAGCTCTAGCTTATTCAGTTTTTCCAGGCCTAAGAAAACATTTTCCTTTAAAATATCTTTTAGAATTTCTTCAGTGTTGTACAAAATATACGACATCTTGAGTAATTTCTACTTTGCTCCAGCAAATGAATCCCGATTTTCCTACTGAAGTTCCCCACTTTGGCAACTTCACTAATATATAATAACATTTACTTAAATACAATTTTTGAAAGGACACATGCTCAGTTGCATCAGCAAAACTCTATTTTTTTCTGCATTGTAAATATCCACACCTTGTTTTGGATATTGTTTACATATGAAAATTCCACTGAAAATCAAGGGAAGGGAGATTAGAGGAATGAAAGTGAGGCCTATTAAATGTAGATAATACTGTAATAGTTATCCCATGTTCATAGGCTAAGTAGTGTTTGGTCCAGGGAAAAGACATATCTGGGCCCTTTAGAGCCAATGTTATGAACACTAGGGTCTTATTTTCATGAGGAATGGGGAGAGGAACTTCCTAAGAAAGAATACATTCCCCTAAAAACAAAGTCTTGAGAACTTCACCATGTGCTCAAAAAGAATTGCCCATTGTGAGGGAAGAAGAGGATTTTGAGTGAAGCATAGCATTTGTGCTTAGATTGTTCTATAGCCCAGTTCTCACAAATCCATGCCCAATTCTCATAGAGAGAACCTGCTATAAAAAGGGAGTCAATTCTAAAGGACTTGCTTTACTCAGATCTTTGTAGGAAGTGAGCACACATGCTACAGTCAACACTGAGGGAAGCACAAGTGTGAGTTAAGTGTAGAGTACACTCTTGGGGTGACTGCCCTTGGTGGCAAGGGATAGGTACATTAGCCTGTGTAGGGAGTTGAACCAGAGAAGCAGATTACACTGCAGTGGTTGTGGTCATAGCATTGGAGGTTGGCAGCCACAGAAGAGAGTAAGAAAATGGGTAGTGATAATTGGTAGATACTAGGATTATTTGATTAATACACATGAGGTAACCTCTGATAACTCAGATTTAGCTGGGAGGAAATTTGAAAATCTATAGCTTTCACAAAAGATGGAGATGAGGACCACAATAGACATTGTTACTCTTACTGGGTCTTGTAAAAAACTAAAAATAATGACTTGTGTGTGTTCCTTTTCTATTTCTTACAAAAGGTATGTTAAAATTCATGTAGATATTTAAATTAGTTTTTATAGACCAAACTTTTATTATGGATAAGCAACATTAATAGAAATCACTGATTCATTTTAACCATAAATTTAAATTTCTTCAAATGTAAAACAAATAACACATACACACACACAAATAATTGTGTGCACTGGAATAACATTGGTGTTGTCTATAAGTGAAAGCTAAAGAGTATTAAGAACTTAGGTGGAGTTGTTATGCTTTTTCATTAAAATGGCCTACTATGTTGGTTTTTTTGTAGGAAGCCCCCTACTATGTTTTTGAATGAATATGTGAAAGCCAACATCCAATTTCTCTTATTTCAATTAGAATTCTTATAGCTGTTTGTGACATTAAGGAGGAAAAAAAAAAAACCCATAATGTCCCATTTTTCTGACTATTACCTTAAAACAGAAAGCCCCTTTTTTGCTTTAGTTGTAAAAAAGGGCATACATGATAAAGTAACTGGTTTGATTTCTCTTTCATTGTATACCACTTCAGAATATCTAAGTGTGTTTATTTGTATAAATAAAATTCTCTAAAGCAAAGCAAAACAAAGGGGAAAAAAGCAAATAAAATACCCCCAGGAATGGAAACAGGAAAACAGTTAAAAAAAAAAAAAAATTACATCAGTTCCCTGCTAAGTGGCTATCTTCTCTTCACAAATCACCAAAAGCTACTCTAAATCCACTAGGGATCTTATTCTAGTCAATTGTGCTTTTTTCCCGTTTCTTTCTTCAGAGTTAGTGTCAACCCTTCTTGATCTCTCTGTTACCACACCTTCTTTAAAACTTCTTGCCATCATTTGCTTCTAGGATGTTGTTGTCTTGTTCTTACATTTCTCAGTCTGGTGCATTCTTGATGTCTGCTAGCCTCTTTTCTTTCTCCTGCTCTTTAATTCTGGATGTCCTTCAAGCTTTAATCTTTGATCTTTTAACACTTCAGAGATTTCATCTCTTAAAAAGGTTTAAACTGCCACCTGTCAACCAAAATCTAAACTTTGGCCTTGATTGTTGACTCGTTCTAAATAGCTGGCCCAAATTTTGCAGCTCTTTTAACGTAGCGTATTTATTTGCATCACATTAATTTGTGCCTAGGATGATTTTTGTACCTTTCCTTAAGTAAGCCTGTATTTTAAAGACCATGGTCATCTCTAGGGCAGAGATAGTTTTCCATTTCTTTTGCATCTTCCCAAAGCTCCTAGTAAAGTGCTCTAAATATAATGAGCATTTAATACTGGTGTTGAAAAGGAGTCAAGTTGCTTGAGTCAGTTTCACTCCATCATTTCTGAGTTCCAATTATGTGATTAGCAATGGCAGTGTAGAGATGGATAAGCCATCATTTTTCCTGGAACTCACAGTTTGAGGATGGGGAGACAGATATGTAAGCAAATCCAATCAGCTTGTTAAGAGGCATAATAGAAGTACAAGTTTCAGAGGTAGCTCAGAGAAAGTAGTGAATGACTATAAGGAAGTGGGAAGTACTTTCAGATATTTCAGTAGCTAAGGAAAGTAAAATATTCATTTCTTAGGCAGGAGGATGGTAAAGAAGTCCAGACAAAAGACCTGGATATAATATATATTTTTGACATGAAGTAGTACTGGAGACTAATGGCAAAGCTCCCCCTCTCAGAGCCAATTTGAAATATATTAGGGTCTTTGGGAGGTGATTTTTTTCCTTTTGCAAATGTGTTTCACCTGAGACTCATTGAGTATAATAAACTGGGGTGAAAGTTAAAAAATGGACATGGAAATTAATCTTTTTTTTACTAATTTTTATTCTAAGGAGTTCATCTTTGAGTATATTAAAAATATCAATAATCGTTTTGTGCCTGAAGTCAGATTTTCTAACATTACAGTCTAATATAAACCTCTTGGCAAATGTAGTAATCTTTAGTTTTAGGAAAACGAACCAAAAACTAACTCCCATTACCACAGCATTCTTTGAAGTTTAAACTTAAATGGAAATATGAGGCTTACTGAAATCTTGCACATTTTGGTCCTTGTTTCAATTGGCAAATAAAAAAGGATAAAGGTATGTTAATCATTTTTAGTAAATCTTACATAAAGGCACAAGAAGGAAATTATAAATCTGAAACCAAAGCTAGGCTTGATGCTTAACAAGCAAAGAGACTTTTTTGTTATTAATTTTTGCCTGAAAAAATACTTTAAAGATTTTCTATCGTTGCTAGGCTTGAAAATGACAGCTCTGTCTTTAGACATTTAATTGTTGCTTGGGGATAATTACTTGTGCAAATAAAATTTCTGTGCTAGTCTGCAAGTCTTTACTGCCATCTGTTGGCTATCTGAGAAATCTGTAACCTGCCTTCTAATGATAAAGGCAAAATGAAGCTTCAATAGAATTGAATAGAATTTTAGGGGTCATCCAGGGCACTACCTGGCCTCTCCTTTCCAATCACTTACATGTTTAAATTACTTAAAAAAATAAAACTAACAGAAGCACAGTTGTATGTGTGTAGGGAATTTCTACATTTTCACAATGTGGATGGTCCTGGCATGCATTTTAAAGCAAGGAAAAGTTCTGGCAAATAAACAATGGAAGAAATCAGAATGTGTTATTTTTTTTAAAAAAATTAACTGCTCTAAAATACATATACATCATCTGTGAACATATGTCCAAAAACTAACAATTCATACTTTAAAAAAATTCATCTATTGTTGCTGATGAAGTAAGAATAAAACAAAGGAAATCAACAGTCCTTTTCTACTTGGCATATTAAGTGAAAGGCATGATTGCTCTCTTCACAAATTGGTCTTTGTGCTCATTTTCTTCTCTTCTTATACCCTGCTTGCTTGTTTTTTTTTTTTTTTTTTACCATGAACAAGATAAGACTATTTGTTTTGTGCATTATGAGGATACTGAACATGCTCCAGAGAAAATGAGAGGTCAGAGAGCCAGCAGCAAGGGGCATTTCTGATGACCTCATAATTCCCTCTTGGTGTTCAGTATTTGAAGCACAAACAAGGTGCCCCTCCCCCACTTTTGCCACTCCTCCCCCAGCTCACCTCTTTTGACTGCTGTGATTTATAATTAAAGACATGCTTTTGGCTTTCTAGTCCCTTGCCTTTTCTGAAAGCTTCCTCTCAACAAGTAAATTGCTCAAGTAAAAGTTTTTCCTATCAACATCTCTCTCAGGAATAAAAATACTATGGAAATCATATACAAATCAGAAAATCTGAACTACCTCCAATAAATGTGTAAATGTAACTAGAAAAATTCATGATCTTCTACATCATTATCCCTGTTTTAGAGGCACTGAGTAAAATGAAACTGTCTGATGGCAAATGGCTTTTAGAGCAGACATACTGTTCCTCCTACTGTACTGTTATATGGATCTTTCACATAATAGCTTAGAGTATATTTTAGCAATTCACAGCTGTAAACTCTCCCTAAGTTTTCACTGTGATTGTACTAAGAAAAGGTGATGATAAAATATTCACATGCAGGTAAACCAATTAGTAGGCCAAATTTTGTTCAGAATTGGACTGTAATACTTTATTTCTATTCCTATTTTAACCTTGAAGAAAAGAAATAGAAAAAAAATAGTGATGCTCTGTATACTTGAGTGACAATGACTGTTTCTATACTCTAAGTTAAATAATTTTATCCCATAAAACAGCATTTTCTTCACTTTTATTGTTCACCTATAGGTTTAAATATGCATTTATTTTTATACATATTGGTTTCTACAGATAAGTAGAAGTGAGATACATAAAAGAAGAAAAGCTGAATAGCAGGGAGAGCCCAAAATGGTAGCGATTTTGTAGTACAAGAGGGAAAAATGAAAATATCAAAACAGGTGATTAGAAATCTTTGAATAAAAGGGGATTAAAGTCATGGTGTTTTAGAAACAGCGGAAAGATGGCGGCAAAGTAGAAGGATGTGGAATGCATCCCTCTCCACAGATGCATCAGGAATACATCAAAGAGGCAATAATTCCCACAGAGAACCAGCTGAACACCAGCAGATGACCTCAGACACCAGAAAGGACTGCAAAGATCCCGACATAACTGGGTAGGACAGAGGGAGAAAAAAAAAAGGAGAAAAAGGAGGAGAAGAAAGGAAAGGGACAGGTCCCACACCTTGAGGCAGGGGGGAATCTGAAATAGAGGGGAGATTGCTGAATTCAGAGAAACATCCCTTATCTGACGGGGAAACCCCTTCTCCAATGGGGAATTTCCCTGGGTCAGAAGGGAGGCACATGGGACTGTTCAGAGAGGGTGAAGCGGCTGAGCTGTGGCAGATGGGAAAGAGTGAAAAATACACAGAGGTTCTGCACCACAGCTCAGCATGTCTGGACTGAGACGTCAATTCACAGCTGAACAGGGGGTCTGGGAGCTGGAACGTGGGAACAGGAGAATTGGTTCAGGGTGAGAAACATTGTTGGCAGTGGGGAGACGGACTGAGAGGATGGGGGGAGGAAATCCACAGCGGAGAATGCCTACTGTGGAAAGCTGGGTGGCCATGTCAGTGGCTCGATACTATTGACTCACAAGCAGGGGGGAGGAGCCGTGGGTGTAGGTCTCTATCGGAGCCTGCAATGGATAAAGGAAGGACCCCTCTGGGCCTGGCTATTGCACTCAAGGATAACAAAGGCCACCAGGCAGGGCAGCCCTAGAGTGCTGGCAGCCGAGAGCCAAAAGCTCGCAGAGTGGCCCAGCTCTGGAGACATTCTGTTTACACATGAGCCACTGGCATCCCTCTGCAGTAGGCACCGCCATGGCCAACTGAGCCGCCATGACCCAGGCAGGGCACCCCAGCAGAGTCATAGCAGGGGGGAGAAGCCACGGTTGGAGTCGATCTCTCAGCCTGAGCCACCAGTGTCCCTCTACAACAGGTGCTGCCCGAGCCTCTGTGACCCAGGCAGGGTGCCACTGCTCACTCACTCCCAGGGGAAGGAGCCAATACTGTACCCTCTCTCTCCCCCACACACTGGCACTTACAGACGAACAATAAAGGAAGCTCTGCTGATCACAGAGTAATACAAAAAGCCCAAGGTGGGTAGAACACTTGCAGCTGAGAAAACAAGGCAACAGAAATATTATTATTTATTCTATTGATCTGGTCCATTCTGGGGTCAGTTCTAGCTTTTTATTTTTTTAATTACATAACGATCTTAGTCCTAAGGGATCGACACATTTTAAAACATACTTTTTATTCTATTTTTCATTCTATTTTTATTTTTAGCCTTTTTATATATTTCTATTTCTAGCTAAGATTTTTGTAGTGCTGACTGTAGCTCTCCTACCTTCTTTCCTTCTCTATATTTTATACATTTCTATTTTTTTCTCTCTTTTCTTTTTGTTTTCATATTTCCAGTCACACAACGCTCTTCTGTTGCCCTGTCCTCTATCCTTTTTTAGTTTATTTTATCTTAATATACTTATAAGCAATATTATTGATCTGTTCTGTTTCCTTGCTTTATTCTCCAGATGACATACTGCTTTGGCTGTTATTATTAGGTTTTGTCTTTACCTTAGTTTTAAGTATAATTGTCTGGTTTCATTCTGAGAATCTTCAGTCTGTCTGGTGGTACACTTGCTTTTTATTATATTTGATCCTAGCTTTCAAAATCTCCCTGGATTTGTGTTTACGTGTGTATGGTGGTTTTTATTTTGTTTGTTTGTTTGTTTTGTTTTGGTTTTGGTTTTGAATTTCTGTTGGTTTTCACTTTGATTGTCTGATTGCATACTGGGGTTCTTCTGTCAGGACTTTCTAGTGACTTATGTTCTATTGGATTCAGCATTTGTGTGTCTTATACATGTATGTGTTTCCTTGACTTAGTATTTATTTGACTCAACACTCTGCCATTAGTCTGGGACTTGAATAGTGTTCTTTAAACACCTTTATTGCCCGGACAAGCAACCTCTGAAGTCTGGACTGCTCAATCAGAAGTCAAATAGGATGATCTGGGGAGGGAGCACTGAAGCCAGGATGCTAGACAGAGAAGATTAACTGCAGAGAACTCTCATGGAGCCCTGTATCAGAGTTTAAGACCCAGCTTCATCCATCGGTCTGCAACTGCCAGTGCTGGACACCTCACACCAAACTACAAACAAGACAGGAACACAAACCTGCCCATCAGCACACAGACTACCTAAAGCCATATTAACCTCACAGATAGCCTAAAATGCACCACCTGACACAGCCCTGCCTATCAGAGAGAAAAGACAGAGAGCCACACACTGGAAAGCAGACACCAGACCCCCCCACCAGGAAGGCTACTCAATACACTGGACAAACACCACCACAGGGGGCAGAGAACAGAAACAAAGGGAATTGCTACTAGGCAGCATAGGGAAAGGAGACAGCAAATCCTATAAATTAGACAAAATGAGAAAACAAAGAAACACCATGCAGGCAAAGGAGCGAGCAGGAAAAAACCCCACAAGACCGAATAAATGAGGAGAAAATTGAAAAAGTTCCTGAAAAGGAATTCAGAGTGATGATAGTAAAGATGATCTAAAATCTCAGCAATAAAACAGAGAAAATACAAGAAACAGTTAATAAGGACTCAGAAGAATTAAGAGCAAAAAAACAGTAATGCACAACAAAATAACCAAAATTAAAAATAGTCTAGATGGTATAAATGGCAGAATAACTGAGGCAGAATAATGAATAAGTGAGTTGGAAGATAGAATGGGGGAAATAACTGCCACAGATCAGGAAAGAGAAAAAAGAATAAAAAGAATGGAAGGCTGTCTCAGAGACCTTGGTGACCACATTAAGTGCACCAACATTTGAATCATAGCCATCCCAGAAGAAGATAGAAAGAAAAGGTCTTAGAAAATTTTTGAAGAGGTTATAGTGGAAAATTTCCCCAACAAGGGAAAGGATATAAGTAATCAAGTCCAAGAAGCACAGAGAGTCCCATACAGAAAAAACCCAAGGAGAAATACACCAAGGCACATATTAATCAAACTAATGACAATTAAACACAAAGAAAAAATATTAAAAGCAGCAAGAGAAAAGCAACAAATAACATATAAGGGAAAACCCATAAGGATAACAGCTGACCTTTCTTCAGAAACTCTGCAGGCCAGAAGGGAATGGCAGGATATATTGAAATTCCTGAAAGAGGAAAACCTACAGCCAAGAATACTCTACCCAGCAAGAATCTCATTCAGATTTGAGGGAGAAATCAAAAGCTTTCCAGACAAGCAAAAGTTAAGAGAATTCAGCACCAACAAACCAGCCTTACAACAATTGCTTAAGGAACTTTTCTAAGTAGGAAACACAAGAGAAGGAAAAGACCCACAGAAACAAACCCAAAACAATTAAGAAAATGGTAATAGGAACATACATGTCAATAATCACCTTAAATGTAAATGGATTAAATGCTCCAACCAAAAGACACAGACTGGTTGAATGGATACAAAAACAAGACCCTTCTATATGCTGTCTACAAGAAACCCACTTCAGACCAAGGGACACATATAGACTGATAGTAAAGGGATGGAAAAAGATATTCCATGCAAATGGAAGTCAAAAGAAAGCTGGAGTAACAATACTCATATCAGACAAATTAGACCTTAAAGTAAACACTATTACAAGAGACAAGAAAGGACACTACATAATGATCAAGGGATCAATCCAAGAAGAACATAGAACAATTATAAATATCCATGAACCCAGCATAGGAGCACCTCAATAGATAAGGCAAATACTAACAGCCATAAAAGGCAAATAGACAGTAACACTATAATAGTAGGAGACTTTAACACCCCACTTACATCAATGGTTAGATCATCCAAACAGAAAATAAATAATGACACACAAGCTTTAAATGACACATTAGCCAATTTCAACTTAATTGATATTTATAGGACATTCCATCCAAAAACTACAGAAAACACTTTCTTCTCATGTGCACACAGAACATTTTCAAGGATAGATCACATCTTGGGTTACAAATGAAGCCTCAGTAAATTCAAGAAAATTGAAATCATATCAAGCATCTTCTCTGACCACAATGCCATGAAACTAGATATCAATTACAGGTAAAAAACTGTAAAAATACAAACACATGGAGACTAAACAATAAGCTATTAAACAACCAAGAAATCACTAAAGAAATCAAAGAGGAGATCAAAAAATATCTAGAAACAAATGACAATGAAAACACAACAACCTAAAACCTATGGGATGCAGCAAAAGCAGTTCTAAGAGGGAAGTTTATTGCAGTCCTGTCCTACCTCAAGAAACAAGAAAAATATGGAGTAAATAACATATCCTTACACCTAAAACAATCAGAGAAAGAAGAACAAAGAAACCCCAAAGTGAGCAGAAGGAAAGAAATCATAAAGATCAGAGCAGAAATAAATGAAAAACAAGGGAAGGAAACAATAGCAATGATTAATGAAACTAAAAGCTCTTTGAGAATATAAATAAAATTGATAAACCATTACCCAGACTCATCAAGAAAAAAAGGGAGAAGTCACAAATCAACAGAATTAGAAATGAAAAAGGAGAAATAACAACTGACATTGCAGAAATACAAAAGATCATGAGAGATTACTACAAGCAACAATATGCCAATAAATTGGATAACCTGGAAGAAATGGACACATTCTTAGAAAAGTACAATGTTCTAAGACTGAACGAGGAAGAAATAGAAACTATGAACAGACCAAGCACAAGTACGGAAATTGATACTGTGATGAAAAATCTCCCAACAAACAGAAGCCCAGGGCCAGATGGATTTACAGGCGAATTCTATCAAACATTTAGAGAAGAGGTAACACCCATCCTTCTCAAACACTTCCAGAATAGAGCCGAATGAGGAACACTCCCAAACTCATTCTATGAGGCCACCATTACCCTGACACCAAAACCAGGCAAAGATGTCACAAGAAAAAACATTACAGGCCAATAACACTGATGAATATAGATGCAAAAATCCTCAAGAAAATAGTAGCAAACAGAATTGAACAGCACATTAAAAAGATCATACATCATGATCAAGTGGGGTTTATCCCTGGGATGCAAGGATTCTTCAATATATGCAAATCAATCAATGTGATACATCATATCAACAAGTTGAAGGATAAAAACCATATGATCATCTCAATAGATGCAGAAAAAGCTTTTGACAAAATTCAACATCCATTTATGATAAAAACTCTCCAGAAAATGGGCATAGCGGGAAATTACCTCAACATAATAAAAGCCATATATGAAAAACCAAAAGCCAATATCATTCTAAATGGTGAAAAAATGAAAGAATTCCCTCTAAGAAGAGGAACAAGACAAGGGTGCTCACTCTCACCATTATTATTCCACATAGTTTTGGAAGTTTTAGCCACACCAATCTGAGAAGAAAAAGAAATAAAAGGAATCCAAATTGGAAAAGAAGTAAAATTGTCATTCTTTGCAGATGACATGATATTATACATAGAAAACCCTAAAGATTCTACCAGAAGACTGCAAGCACTAATCGATGAATTTAGTAAAGTAGCAGGATACAAAATTAATGCACAGAAATCTCTTGCATTCCTATACACTAACAATGAAAGAACAGAAAGAGAAATTCAGGAAACTCTCTCATTTACCATTGCAACAAAAAGAATAAAATACCTAGGAATAAACCTGCCTAAGGAGCCAAAAGACCTGTATGCAGAAAACTATAAGACATTGATGAAAGAAATCAAAGACGATATAAACAGATGGAGAGACATACCATGTTCCTGGATTGGAAGAATCAACATTGTGAAAATGCCTATACTACCCAAAGCAATTTACAGATTAAAGGCAATCCCTATCAAATTACCAATGGCATCTTTCACAGAACTAGAGCATGAAATCTTACAATTCGTATGGAAACACAAAAGACCCCAAATAGCCAAAGCAATCTTGAGAAAGAAAGAAGGAGTTGGTGGAATTAGGCTTCCTCACTTCAAACTATACTACAAGGCCACAGTGATCAAGAGAGTATGGTACTGGCACAAAAACAGAAAGGAAGATCAATGGAACAGAATAGTGAACCCAGAGATAAACCCATGCACATATGGGCACCTTATCTTTGATAAAGGAGGCAAGAATATACAATGGAAAACAGACAGCCTCTCCAATAAGTGGTGCTGGGAAAACTGAACAGCTACATGTCAAAGAATGAAATCAGAACACTCTTTAACACCATACACAAAAATAAACTCAAAAGGATTAAAGACCTACATGTAAGGCCAGACACTATAAAACTCCTAGAGGAAAACATAGGCAGAACACTCTATGACATCCATCAAAGCAAGATCCTTTTGGACCCACCTCCTAGAATCACGGAAATAAAATCAAGAATAAACAAGTGGGACCTCATGAAACTTAAAAGCTTTTGCACAGCGAAAGAAATCATAAACAAGACAAGAAGGCAACCCTCAGAATGGGAGAAAATACTTGCCAATGAAGCAACGGACAAAAGATTAATCTCCAAAATGTACAAGCAGCTCATGCACCTTCATATCAGAAAAGCAAATAACCCAATCCACAAATGGGTGGTAGACCTAAATAGACACTTCTCCAATGAAAACATGCAGATGGCCAACAAACAGATGAAAAGATGCTCAACATCACTAATTATCAGAGAAATGCAAGTCAAAGCCACAATGAGGGATCACCTCACACCAGTCAGAATGGCCATCATCAAAAAATCTAGAAACAATAAATGTTGGAGAGGGTGTGGAGAAAAGGGAACTGTCCTGCACTGTTGGTGGGAATGTAAGTTGGTACAGCCACTATGGAAAACAGTTTGGAGGTTTCTTAAAAAACTACAAATAGAACTACCATATGATCCAGTAATCCCACTCCTGGGCATATACCCAGAGAAGACCATAATCCCAAAAGAAACATGTAGCATAATGTTCATTGCAGCACTATTTACAATAGCCAGGACATGGAAGCAACCTAAATGCCCATCAATAGATGAATCAATAAAGAAGATGTGGCACATATATACAATGGTATATTATTCAGCCATAAAAAGGAACAAAATGGAGCTACATGTAATGAGGTGAATAGACCTAGAGTCTGTCATACAGAGCGAAGTAAGCCAGAAAGAGTAAAACAAATACTGCATGCTAACTCATATATATGTATTCTAAAAAAAAATGGTACTTATGAACCCAGTGACAGGGCAAGAATAAAGATGCAGATATAGAGAACGGACATGAGGCCACAGGGTGCCTTGGGGGGGGGGGCAAAGGGGAAGCTGGGATGAAGTGAGAGGGTAGCATAGACATACATACACTACCAACTGTAAAATAGATAGCTAGTGGGAAGTTGCGGCATAGCAAAAGGTGATCAACTAGATGATGGATGATGGGTGATGCCTTAGAGGGCTGGGACACGGAGGGTGGGAGGGAGTCATGGGAGGGAGGGGATATATGTATAAATACAGCTGATTCACTTTGTTGTACCTCAAAAGCTGGTACAAGAGTGTAAAGCAATATTACAACAAAGAGCTTAAAAAAAAGTTGGTAGTTATTAGACCAATCATTTAATCTTGGTATTTAATGCATTAATAAAGAATCATATATACTACTAAAAAAATCATGATGTTTTAAAGCCATGAATTTTGGAAATATGTTTAGATAAGTTTCTGAGACAGAAACTAGGAGAAAAAATTAAATCTTACCTACCCATAGAATATTTTGTTTTAATTAGTGCCCATTGATAGAACCACAGAGAATGGATAATAGCTAAGAATGCTACTGGATAATAGCTAAGAATGATGAAATGTACTAGGCAAATGATTCAACTTAATCTCAGTTAGACTCATTAATATTACACTGTTTACTATATCTACAACCTGGAAGAGAACCAGAAATCCCAGTCATTTGTTCGAAAGATTTATAACTATGTGAGACAGTAGGAGCAGTTAGAAATATTTTCCCCCTAAAGAGAATAAAATATCTATGATTAAAAATAACTTTCATGTGCTATTTTGCTTAAAGGAGTAATAGACTCTATTAGATTCAGAAGCAAAATAAGTATATAAGCATATCTTCATCAATAACTGTAAGTGCTTCATTGAAAATTCACAAAAATACCTCCTGAACAAAAAAGAGGGGCTGTTTTCTTTTTGTTTTTTATTGTCTGATTCAGGTAAAACAGGTTATTACACTATTACAGAAAATAAAATAATGGATACTCTGTTTTAACTTACTAAATGAGAACAATAATTCTGAAAAGTTTATTCTTTCCTTAGTTCTTTCCCTGAGTATTTCTTTGATGTATTTATCCATACTTTCATAGGTTTTTTGAGCTTAGGCTACGTGTAAAACATACATATATGTAAACACATATAAAACTAAACCCATGCAGATATACACTCATTTCGAGACCAATGAAAAACCACCTAAAAAGGAATTGGATATTTACAACCTAACTTCTGTCGGTTAAATAATTTTAGTTACAGAAATAATACATGATTCTTTTAAAATAAGTCAAACAACAAATTCATGAAATAAAAAATATGAAAAATAATCTGTCACTTACCACCCAGATCTCTCTCTCCCCTCTTTCTCTCTCCCACATATAATTAGATTTGAGGTGTGTATGTGTATTTGTGTATGTGTATGTGTGTTTGTATGTGTGTGTGTGTGTGTGAGAGAGAGAGGGAGAGAGATAAAGAGAGAGAGAAGGAAAGGGAGAGAGAGAATATTTGTTCTACTACTTGGAATTTTCCTCTTTCACTTAGTAATTTACCTTGGTTATCTTATTATTTTAGTACATATAGATCTACTGAATTATTTTTTAAATCTGTATATTATTTAAAAGTAAAGATAGACCATAAAATATTTAGCCATATCTTATTGATATGAATTCAGATTGTTCCCACTCTATCCCTATTATAAATAGTGCTAGAAAAAAAAACTCACAAATTTGTATGTATACAGTAAGTCCTCTACATATGAGCAAGTTCTGTTCTGAGAGTGCATTCGTAAGTCCAATTTGTTCTTAAGTCCAACAAAGTTAGCTTAGGTACCCAACTAACACAATCGGCTATATAGTACTGTACTATAATAGGTTTATAACACTTTTCGCACAAATGATACATAAAAAACAAACACACAAAAAATAAACATTGTTAATCTTACAGTACAGTACCTTGAAAAGTACAGTAGTACAGTACAACAGCTGGCATACAGGGGCTGGCATCGAGTGAACAGGCAAGAAGAGTTACTGACTGGAGGAGGGAGAGGAGGTGGGAGATGGTAGAGCTGAAGGATCATCAGCAATGGGAGATGGAGGGCAATCTGCAATTTCACTCACACCTGACATAGATGGCACAGGTTCTGGTTTCTTGCTGGATTCAATTCTATCTACCCTCTTGAAAAGAATGATCCAGTGATATCTGGGTAGTAGCCCTTTTTTTTCTCATCATAGCTGACATGGTAGCACTGGATTGCATTCTGAAAGGCTGCTGCAACCTTTGTATGATTCTATGTTTGAGTCCTGTGCCTCAAAAACTAACAGTGCCTCCTCAAATAAAGAAAATCCCCTTGCCATTTCCTGTCATGAATCTCTTCGGTTCTTCAGTTACTTCTTCTTCCTTTTGTCTCTCTTTATCCTTTCTCTGTGCCTCCAATTCCATCAGGTAAGCTCCTCGTGTTGCACAGCAAGGAATTCAGTGAAGTCGTCCTCTTGCAGATCTAGCTCCAGCTTCTCACTGAAGATCACTAAGTTGCTGAAGACCTCTTTGGATTCCTTATCCGCCTTCTCAAATCCACGAAAATTGTGAACAAACTGTGGGCAAAGTTTCTTCCAAACCCCATTCATGATGCCAACCTTAACTTCATGCCTAGCAAAGTCAATATTTTTTATGGCCTTGTAGATGTTATAGTCCTTCCAAAATTGTCATAAAATTGTTCCTGATTGGTGCTTCTTAGCAGTACCAGCTACATCACCACCACTTTTAGGTTGCTTCCGGACATCCTGGGCTTGAAATAAAGATACTGTATTACTGTACTCTATACAATACTGTACAGTAAAATACACAAAAGCACAACCACTTCTAGAGGACGCACACACATGACAATGTACGCCAGACACATGAACTAATTTACGTGATTGGACATGTGAATGCGTGTTCGCAACCTTGAAAGTTCTCAACTTGAAGGTCTGTATGTAGGGGACTTACTGTATATAACTGTGCACATATGTAGACTTTTCTACAGAACATTCCTAGAAGTACACTGCTGGGCCAAAAGGTAGACACAAAAAATTACAAAGAATTTTTGCATAGAACCTAGTCTAATATCTAGCATATGCAAACAAAAATTAGCCATTGGTGACAGAATCTACAAAAGATACTTCTTACCTTGTTTTACTAGTCCAAGGAACCAGAACCTTGTCTGTATTAGCAGGGTCAACCCAGCCTAGGACTCCATGTGCACCAAAAATATGAAACTTTTTTTGAAAAGAAAATAATGGTTTTGTTGAGTTTGGCTGTTTTTATGAATACTATATAGTCCTTCTTTATCTCTATCAATAATATTTGCGTGGGGTTTTTTTTGTAAGATGAAAGAGTTGTTAAATTGAGTTTGGCTGTTCCTATGCCTATTATATAGTTTTCCACATGAAGTGTTTTTTGAGATGCCTTAGCCATATGATGAATACAATACCTTCTAGTTTGGTTGTGCCTAGGTTCTTCTTTTTCAAGGAACTGATGGTTTTTACTGAGTTGAATGCCATTCTTGTCACACTGGGATTATTATGTCTTTATATTGAGGTCTTTAATCTCAGTTTTTATTTATGAATTTGCATAAATCTTTCTTTAGTCAAATCTTTACCCAATTATTTCTACTTTATCCAATTACTTCTGAGGCTCTGCTTCCATCAAGTATGCTGTGCCCGATACTAGCTTTCACTTTATTCATTCACCTAGGAATGGCAGTTCTGTTGTGGCTCTGTCTACTTGAGCACTTTGCATTGTGTCTATGTTCTGTATTTCATCAATATTTTTACACTGTGGTGATAGGAGCGTAATGGAGCAGGACCCTATGGGGCCTTCCTGGGACAAACCCCTCCCCATATCCTCTGCTTTATCTCCCTTCCTTACTGTTATACCTAGATAACAGTATCTGATGCACATTTCCTGAGTTGTTTTACAGATGCTAAACCTCCCAAATGGAAGATGTTAATTACTTCATGATCATGAACACCTAGACCCAGACCTCCTGGAACCTGAGGATTGACAATGTCAACCCCTCTGACACCACCTTGTACCTCACCATCAACCAATCAGAGAATTGTGCATGGGTTGATCACACACCCTATGACCCCCGCTCCCTCACCTGGCCTTTAAAAATGCTTTCCTAAAACCCATAGGGGAGTTCAGGCTTTTTGAGCACTAGCTGTCCTGGACCTCTTGTATGGTGCCTTACAATAAACACTGCACTTTCTTTTACCACATCCCAGTGTCAGTAGACTGGCTTTACTGTGCATGGGCTAGTGGACCCAGGTTTGGTTTGGTAACTAGAGGAGTATTTTAAACACTTTTGGGCTGAAAGACTGAGGGGACTTATGCTCATTGGGATCTGAATCATGCCACAGCATATTCTGTGTAATATCATTAATAAACCTCTGCTTATAGCCATCTGCCACTTAACCCTTATCCCCTCCACACTCCTGGGATATCAACACCACCTCACAACAACATCCCAAATTAGCAAGCACAATGTTCTACTCATAATAGACACTCAAACGTTTGTTTAATAAGTAAGTGAATTAACCTTCCTGATAGATTATTCTACAATGAAGTTTATCAAAGTGCTGAAGTCTGCCATGTCATCATTTTACTTTAGAGAATTTGGAGCGATTTGATAAAAATCAAAAGTGCTTCCTCAAATCTTAGTATTCTATAAATCTGCCATATAATCTTACTTTTCTGCCACAGGTATATAATGCAGGAGGCCATTAAGATACCATTAAAGAGCACCCCTACCATTGTTTTGCATTGTGCCTTTGATATGTTCTTTGTGCTTCATTATTAGAGAAATGAATTGTTCATATTTTAACACAGTGGTCATAATCATTATTATTAGGTATTTAGCATTAGTCACTCTAAATGTTCTATCACGCATTACAAATATGTGAGAATTATATGTGTAGAAAATATTAACAACTAAAACATTGACCTTTTCAATGTTCTGATATAACGCATCCATTCCAGTTTTTTCTGAGTGCCTATTCTAAGTAACCTATGGGGAGCAGGTGAAATGGCCAGTCATTCTAAATGCAAAATATTTGAAAGGTCAACTATAAAAATATTCAATTAATGATGGATCATAAATTGTGATAAGCAGAGAGCACTAGTTAGCAAGAAAGAATTTGTCTTCAGTCACTTTAATGGGAACAGAAAATGGCAGGGATGTAACCTCTTGATTTCACGTAGTGCCTACAGATTTGTGGACCGCCTCAGGTAGCACTGGAGCTATGAATGCTGCCAGCTGCTGGTGAGTAATGATGCTTTGGATTCTGGATTGGTGTCTGATATTTCTATTTTCTTTCTTTTCTATCACATCACTTTTTGATTGAAGCTTAGAGTCCCCTGAATGTGGATGTAAGAGAATGTCAGGCTAATTTAATATTATAACATTTGTGAAATTTTTGTGGATGAAATAGGATATGAAATATTTTTAAATCAGAAAATCCAAGGTCTCTGTAAGTACAGACCCTGTATAAAGTTGTTTCCTACACTTGGAATGCCCTCTTTTCTTTATACCATGGTCCTATTCAATTTTGAAGTCCAGTATGAGGTCCTCCTCTTCCGTGCTGCTAATGCTCAGTCATAGCCAAATTAGAGAATGTTTTTTAAATGCTCATATTATTTACAAATTGGCCATAACTTGAAAGAAGCAACATAATAATTAGAAAACTATACTGAGAAGTAGCTGGTCTCTCTTCTCTTATATTTCCCACTGTTATGTTAAAAGTGGCTTATGAGATATCCAAATCCTCAAATTCAAAATGGTTACACCTATGGTTGCCATTTAATCTACTTAGTTGTTCAGAGTATTATACACCAAGAGTAGCATAGGCCAATGGTTATGGCTACTAATCTCAGTCTTGTGTTTTCTCATCTATATTAGGCACACGACCTAATGTGAGGTGTGTCTCCCTTTTTCCATGGTCTTTCCTTGAGTCTCACTTGATTTTCTAGAGTTATGATTAAAAAACCAAATGAGACATGCCTTTCTTCCCTAATATCTGGGAAAAGCTACTCATTTCGTGATTTCTTTCACTGGTTTCCACTTTGGTCTGCTAATTTAATCAAGGGCAGGGCCATCTCATCTCCTAATCAGTTACATGAGCCATATGGGGGTGAAGAGAGAAGAGAAACAAATTGATTAAAAAAGAGAGAGAGAGAGAAGAGAGAACCAAGAGAGGAAAACTTCCCTTGTCCAGTCTGTTTACAAGTTCTTTTCCCAGTAAAAATTATATTCCATTCTTTGCTGAACCTATTGTGTGTTTGGGAGGTTTAAGCTATTTTTTTTCTTTGACCTTCATAAGCAGTGTTACTAATTGCCTACCTAATCAGTTCTCCCTTTCTTCCTTACAAATAGAGCTCTAATTTTGGGGGGAAGTGGCTTATTGCATTTTTCATTTTCATGAAGGAGAGCTACATTTACCAGACCCCCTTACCACTAGGGATGCCATGGAACTTTGTTCTGGCTAGCGAGATATAAGTAGAATTTTACCCCATGAGCCTCCCAAGACAGCTATTGTTTTCCTGAGAGAGAGAGAGAAACTCAGCTACCATGAGTATTTTTCCCTTCCCACTCTGCCCATAGTTAACAACGTAGAGAAAGGGAAGGAACTTGGCATAGTGGGGCCACATAACCAACCTTGCACTGTTTACTTGTGGATAGCTTTTTATGTGAGAAAAATAAACTCTTACATATTTAAGACATTATTTGTCAGATTTTCTAGTAGTATCTCTTGAAACTAATCTTTACCAGCACAACTTAGAAGAGAACTTCTTGGAGAGATAGAAAGTGATGGTGGGAGGCAGGAAGGGTGGAGGGCAGAAAGAGAGAGACACAGAGAGAGAGAGAGAGAGAATAAATGAGAATGAGGATGAGAATAGTTGTGTGTATGTAGAAGTGAGGGGAAACCTTTCATTCACCCTAGGAAATTAAGATGTGTGGTTAAAAACTGATTTAAAATGATATCATGTATGGGTGATACTTAACATAAGCAGTAGAATTACAATAGTTGAGATGATTATTATATATTTGGATGATTCCCTTATTGAGTGTAAAGTGACTGAAAAGGTTTAGACAAAGAGAGTGGGATAAGAACAACAGTAGATTGGGGAAAGGACAAAGAAATATAGATGGAGTGAATAAAGAGAAATTATAGACATGACAATTACATAAAGTTCTAAGTATAATAAAAGTCCAGACTGGTTCAAAGCAGTTTCAAATGAATGAAACAGTGCAAGGAGCAGTAAATACATTTTGTACATGGAAGTACTCCCAAGTTATCACTTAAGCCAATCTAGCATTCATCCCCAAGGGAGAATATTTTTGAGAATCCTTGGCTTCGACTAAAGGAAATAAGCATGGGTCATATTGGTGAAATCTGAATCTTGACGTGCATGTGCCATTTACTCCCTGTTATCCTTTGTTCTGTGGATAAAAAGGAAACTTTGAAGCATTTGGAGAACTGTTATTTGCACTGCATCTGGGAAAACCAGTTGTGATTTTCCTTTGCTTTACACTGTTAGGGTAATCCTCTAAATTATGCTTTTATGGTATGTGTCTTATAGTTTCCTTGCTTCTGCAAAGTGAATCAGATTATTCAAGACAGGATTTTGCCATTTTATGTGTAGGGATATTATATGGGAATTCATGAAGCAAATTCATCTTGTCACTGGGGATAGATGTTTTTGCATTGTCAAGTTCCAGGCTTATTAGTTTGGGTTTGAATAAGGCTATAAATTTCAAACTGCCATGCTTAGTCTGCCTGCATTCAGCTCCAAAGGACATAGACTGGAAACCTGACCAACTGAAGATAGCTTAAAGAAAAGTTGCAATTTCTTCTTCTCTGGGGATCCTGATGTCAAGGATTAAGCACTGTCTTCCTGGGATTGTGAGAGCATGATGCTGCCTTGAGGCAGCTAAAAGAACTAAATTATCTCTTTCAGGAACCCTTCTGAGATAACATGATTTTGTGACTATGAGAAGGATAATTGCATCACATGGTTTGTTTCTCATAAAATAGGGAAATAAAAATTTTACCAAAAGTAACTTATTTAGACTAGAGAAGGAACAGAACTCTACTAAAGAAGGAGAATGCTGTGTATTTGTCAAGGTATTTTTGGAGGTATGTGACGGCTCAAACTAGAATAAACAGAAAGGGGAATTCATTGGCTCGTAACTGGGAAGTTCAAGGGGCTTACTGATATTAGTCATGTTAGGACTTGGGGTTTCAACCAATGTCAGCAGAAATCTGCCCTTTTAGATTTTCTTCATATACTAGCTTTATTCTCAACGAGGCCCTCCCTATGATTATAAGCAACAATATTAACACCTATAGGGTATATATACTGACTGAATTTCCAGTAAAAGAAAATTCCTCTTTCCCAATAATTCCAGCAAAAGTCCCAGTGAGGGCTTCTATTGGCTCAGATTGATTCATGTGCCTGTCACCGAACCAATCGCTGTGCCCAAGGGGTGGTGCTAGCATATTTTCTCAGGCCTTAGCCATATCCAAGGCCTATTCATTTGGGTTTGAATGAGGCTAGAAATTCTGAAATGAATGGTGTCGACCCACCCGATCAATATGAATTCTAATAGTTAACAGGATGGTTCTTCTTCAGAGAAGAATCAGGTGCTATTACTAAAAGAAGGAAGAAGGAATGCTGAGCAGGCAAATTCAACAGATGTTCATGATATACTACAATGCAACACAGCATGTGTAAGTAAAAAAAAAAAGCAAAATCATTATAGTTGAAAAATATGGAACTGTACATATACATTCTTGTCCAATTGGCACTAGACAGTTTTTCACTTCGTAATAAAAGATCATTTCTCGTGTGTGTGTGTATTCCAGATATCTTTTAATATAATAAATTCAGAATTCAGACTTACTCTACTTGATATTATATTTCAAAGTTTTAATAGGTCTATCACTGAGATATTTTATGGATGGGCAGGGAACAAAATAGAGTCATTATAGTCTCAGGATTGATCATGTGGTTTTCTTCTACCTTGTATTAAATGTTGTATCTTATTTTTATATACTGCTTCTTTTGTAAATTTTGAAAGCAGACTTTTAGAAGGAATTAAATATTGTAGTTTACAGAAAAATCAGGCTGAAGTTTCACCAAAAGATCAAGGCATATACACTGAGTCCATATCATAAGCAGCAGTGAAACTAGATGACTACCCACTACAGATGGTTTTATAAGCCATGATATGTAAAAGTTAAAATCATGTATGCTAACACATGACAGATTATGAATGTTTTCTGAAAACACCAAAATATAGTGGGAGACTCATGGTGGTTTGTCCCACACAAACTAAATGCTCTGATAAGCATTCAGTGTCGGGATACTAGACTACACTGGCAAAGTGGTTGTAATTTACTGAAAAGTACCCTAGTGATCTGAACAGTTTAATAATAATTCCAAATAACATTGCATCTACTAATACTACTCATCCATGGGATCCTACCTAATATATTTTTTCTAAATCTTTGCAGAAAATATGCATGAGAATTTTGACAGAGTTTCTTTTTCTTTTTTTTTTTTTTTTGGCACACGGGCTTAGTTGCTCCACGGCATGTGGGATCTTCCTGAAGCAGGGATCGAACCCATGTCCTCTGCATTGGCAGGCAGATTCTTAACCACTGTCCCACCTAGGAAGCCCTGACAGAGTTTCTTATTGTTTTTGAGCCTTTTATTAATACTCTGATCTTAATTACTTTCCATTTACAAAGCAGAAATTATCTTTATCTCACTTAGAAGACTTTCTGAATCTTGATCAACTGGTCTGTCCTTGATTTTTAAAACTTCTTTGATAAAAACCAGTGGAGATTCTGGATGGGGAATAATTATCAAAGATAATTACTATGGCAGAAATTTTGAAAGCATCTTAATTTTGACATAATTCAGAGGACATTAGGAAAATACTGTTGAATTTTAATGAACATTTTTAAGGCACTGTTTTATATATAGATATAGATATATATATATATCTATATATATATATATAATATTTCTTTATGTAAGTCATGTTGTATTCATTAGGGGTACACAGCATCCCAGAGCCATTTGGGCTTATTACAGTTCTGTGTGTTTAGGATTAAAGTATTCCTAGGAAAATTTGGATAGAAATGAATTTATGTCAGCAAATATGAAAATTTTATTTGGTGACTTTGGCTCATGACAGAGTGAAAATAACATTGATTTAGTAAAAATGAGCAAATACGTAAATCAGCAAACTTACTCTGCATCTCAAAGTATATAAAACAACCAGATGATAGATTTTTGTATTTTCACCTTATATTTTGTCAATAAATAAAGATATTTATTCTATGGACAAAAGCCAATATTGATGTTTAGATGGCAGTATAGTCTTAAAAATAGGAGCGTGATTTTTGGAGTCAGACAAGTCTATGTCCAAATAGAGACTCTGCCACTAAGAATTATGTTGCTTTGAGCATGTTGCAGTAAAATGGAAATAATTGTAGGTTGTTGTGAAAATCAAATGACACAATGCTTGTTAAACTTTAGTAGAATGCCTGAAAGAGCATTCAAAATGTAGAGGATGAAGAATGAAAAGGTAGCCAGATTACCGAAGGGGACATCATTTTTCTCTAACTTATGGAGTATCCTTGTGTGAGTTAGAAAAACATATCCTCTCTGGGAGAATACAACCTCAAGATTGCAGGCTTGGCAACTGGATGGTGCCTTTGTGCAAAGCCAAAGGCATCCTTTCCTCCAGGCTGTGGCAGCCTTGCACCAGAATGCAGAGTTTGGCAAGCCAAGTGTAGACTGAATTCCAGCCTTCATTTGCTCCATCTCTTAGATGTCCTTACAGTGAACAACTTATATAAAACTCTGTCTCAAATTAAATCCCAAATCGGTTTGTCAGTGAATTTCCTCTGGACAAATACAGTCCTTTCCTTGAAGAGAGTTTCAGTGGCTATATTTTTCTCCATCTCATTATAAAATCTCATTTGAAGAAAACTCCTAAGAGAAAAGAATTCCCCAACATTTCTCTATGTTGTCAATACTTGGTCATGCATCCTGCTATAATGTCCTAACAAATCAAAGAAGTGTAGCCCCAAATTCTGTAGTCGAAGTTACTTCTAGCAGAAGGACTGGAGAGACAAGTCTATTTCAAAGTTAGATGGGCTATTCCAAGTTTGATTACAATCCCCTCTACATATGTAATCTAAGGGTGCTTTGAGATATCAAGAGATAGAGTCATCTTCAACTTGGCAGAACCCAGACAAGGAAGTAGTATGGTATACTGATTAGGAGCATGGCTTTTGGAATCGAATAGGGTTGGATTTTAATATGAATTACAGTCTGTTATTTACTAGTTATTTGGCCCTTTTCAAGTTTCTTTACTTCACTGAGCCTTAGGAGTTTCCCATGTAAAGGGAGAGAATACCGACTTTGCAGAGTAGTTGGGAAGATTGAACAATAATTATATAAAGAACTGGTATATTGCAGTCACTCAATAAATGACATTTTTTATTGGCTATTGATGAATGTTCCCAAATGCCTAGTGTTATTATGTCTGTAAAATCCAGCATTGGTCAGGTTAGATCAACCTGGGATGAGTAGGCTTATTTGTACTGTATCAGAACCCTGGAAGAAGATTCAGACCTTTTTTGCCCATGATTGGATGAGGCTCTTTCATGCTCCTCAAAGAGATACTGACAGAAGGCAGATTGTAAGTATCCTTGAAGAGAAGCAGGTAACTGAGCCTCATGATGTCAATTTGTTTGCCATTAGAAGGGTAAGGCTTGTAATTGTGTATCAAACTTCAAATATGATGCTCTCATGTGAACACTGAAAATCTACAAAATTGCAGTTAAAATGTTAAAAGTATGTTTTCTTATCTCTACCACCAATATACTGTGGCATTCTGCTTCCAGGAGTCCTAAGTGTTGCATAAACATTAAGCTGTGGCTTTGAGAGTCAAGCACACAAGGAGGTTAAGTGATTTGCCCAAGGCAGGGTACTGTGCCAGTAACAGAACTGGGAATTAATCAGAAGTCAGGCTCCCAGGTAATGCAAAATCTAGATGAGAAAGTCTTTTTGCTGTTGTCAGTTCTGTTGCTTATCCTGTTTCTCTTTACAGGAACACATTACCTCCCTCCCTTTATGATCTGGATCAGTGTTTGTATGGCTGCACCAAATCACGTGTGCCTGTTTTAGATGAGAAACTATGAGAAGGTAGAGACTACATTTATGCAACAAAGACAAATGGTATTAACAGTCGGCTTGCCAATATGTCTACAATTCTTTTATAATCTCACAAAACCTGCAATAAATGTGGTCAGAAAATCATGATGTGAAGGAGGACTGAGGCTTTCTTTTTCCCTTTTCAGAACTACTATTATGAGGGGATATTAGAGATATCACAATAGAAGAATGATTTCTCTCAACCACAGCTGTAAAGAGAGAGCTTCTGAGATTTCTGTTGGTCGCTATGATTGAAAAAGAATATTGACGTAGATTGAGTATAGTTTATTTTTATAATGCCAATAATTATTGTCAAAGTTCATTAGTCATTACCAATTTTACCAACCTGTCTGCTAGTGAGGCAGAGATTAATTTAGCAGACAATTAATCTGGTAGTAAAATGAATCAAAGACCATACAAGCAGTTACAACCTCATCATCATATTAATAATTTAAATTAGCATGCTAAGGTTCATCAAAAATTTTCCAATACACCATTACATTTGGTTCTCACAACAGTCCCATCGAGGACACAAGACATAAATTTTTATCCCATTTTATTTGTGATCTATCTTGATACCTGACAGTCAAGTGGTAGATTTAAGACTAGAGAACAATATAGGCACTGTACTGTTCATTGTATTGATACTTTGCGTCTAGAAAGGCCTACAAAAGCATCAGACCTGGATGACTGGTTTTAGTCAAGAAAGACAGTATTTCCATTTACTAGATGGGCTACCTGAGGCCCAAATGCCAAATTACTTCTCTACATCTAGCTCTAGATCACACAGCTAGCTCCAAGGAAGGGATTGTACTCATCACATCATGCTGTTTTACCTTTAAACAAATTTTTACTCCTTTCCAGACCCCATATAGTTATATGTCTAGCAGAAATCACTATGCATCTTTTTTAAGCTCTTTATTGGAATATAATTGCTCTACACTGTTGTGCCGGTCTTTGCTGTACACCAAAGCGAATCAGCTGCCTCCATACAAATATCCCCATATCCCCTCCCTCCTGCAACTCCCTCCCACCCTCCCTATCCCAGCCCTCCAAGTCATCACCCATCATCAAGTTGCTCTCCCTATGCTATGCAGCTTCCCACTAGCTATCTATTCTACATTTGGTAATGTATATATGTCAGTGCTACTCTCTCACTTCGTCCCAATTTCCCTTTGCCCCCCACCCAACCCCATGTCCTCCAGTCCATTCTCTGCATCTACATCCTTATTCTTGCCCTGTCACTGGGTTCATCAGTACCATTTTTTTAGATTCCGTATATATGAGTTAGCATACATTATTTGGTTTTCTCTTTCTGGCTTATTTCACTCTGTATGACAGACTCTACAACCATCCAGCTCACTACAAATAACTCAATTTCATTCCTTTTTATGGCTGAGTAATATTCCATTGTATATATGTGCCACATCTTCTTGATCCATTCATCAGTTGATGGGCATTTAGGTTGCTTCCATGTCCTGGCTATTCTAAGTATGAGAATGGATGGGGAAGATAATAAAGATGATAATGAGTGGAATTTCTATAACTTGTGGCAACTGGAATGGACTCTGGATGTCCATTAAATCATCTTTTCTAAACATGTTTTTTTTTGTTCAAATATATTCAAAATATAGAGAGCCAATGTTTTTCACCTAGAGCCTCTTATGATTTAATGGACATCCAGAGTCTACTCCAATTGCCACAAGTTATAGAAATTCCACTCATTATCATCTCTACTACCTTCCCTATCCATTCTTATATTGCTGTATATAAGTTGGGTAGGCCAGTGGTGTGCTAGTGAACTGATATGGAAGGGGAAGGGTAAAGCCCTGATTTGTAGCATTTGATCATTTGCATTATGTACATACTCCCACCATTGTTGACTTCAAGCTAATGATGAGACAGTATTGAACACAAAATTGAGAAGAGATGTACACATTCAAGCTCTTGTAAGCTGGGTTGAGCTGGCTCTAGAACACCATGGAGAGGGAGATCTAAAACATCAAATTGTGAGGACATGGATAGACAGTGTAAAGCAGTTATTCATTGATTCAAACATATAAGCACCTACTCTGTACTTGGGTTTCTTTTAAGTGTTTGTGAGGGGAGGTTGAGATAATAATATTTACCATTTTTAAATTAGTACTGTATGTTGGGCAAAATGGTAGGCCCTTTTATGTACGTATCCTCATGTTACCTTC
The DNA here is from genome assembly GCF_030028045.1 of Hippopotamus amphibius kiboko. Classification (NCBI taxonomy): domain Eukaryota; kingdom Metazoa; phylum Chordata; class Mammalia; order Artiodactyla; family Hippopotamidae; genus Hippopotamus; species Hippopotamus amphibius. The sequence goes on along the minus strand of NC_080203.1, from coordinate 54,022,810 downwards.
ATAACCTCCACATAAAACATGCATAATTGCTCTCTTTTTTCAGGAAAGTGATGTGCACTGAGATTAAGTGATTTGTCCAGTGAGCATGTGGCTAAGTCAGGATTCTAGCTCATGTCTCTGTCTCTTCAAAACACTTTATATTATACAAAGCCAACCTAGTCAGGGATTCACTGCCTTCAAGGAATTCACAGTCTAGTTGAGATTATAGACAAGAAACCCAACCATCATATACTGTGAAAGTATTAAGGGTTGCAGAAGGGGGCAATTAATTAAGTTTAATGCAAGTTAGGGAAGGCTTCCAAGAGAAAGTGACTCGTGAGTCAATTCATAAGAGCTTGTAGGAGTTTATCTGGCATATTGAGGTAGGGAGGACATTCCTGGCAGAGGGAACAGCACATTCAAGTCATGGAGAGGTGGTGTGGAAATTGCAAGTAGATTTGTACTACCTTCATTCAACAAATATATATTGAGCACCTACTATGTTCCAAACAGTATCCTATCTGCTAGATATACAGCAGTGAACAAAACTTAAGAAAATCCCTGTCCTCATAGAGCTTACACTATATTGGGGGCAGAGACAAAATTGACAAATATATAAGTAAACATTATATGTCAGATGGTGATTAATTCCATGGGGAAATAAAACAAGGGAGGGAAGATAGTTTGTGTAACCGAGCAGGACCTATAGGGCCTTCCCAAGGCTGGCCCTTCCCCCACATCCTCTACTTTAGCTCCTCTCTGAGCTACCTAGATAATAGTATCTGATGCACATTTCCTGAGTTTTTCAGATGCTAAAACCATCACCAAATGGAAGAAATGAACTACTTGACAATCATGAGCCCATAGCCTCCAGACCTTCTGGCACCTAAGGATTGATCACCATCAACAAGAGAATTGTGCACAAGCTGATCACATACCCTGGGAATGCCCCTCCCTAATCTGGCCTTTTAAAATGCTTTGCTGCAACCTTTTGGGGAGTTCGGGTTTTTTTGAGCATGAGCCACCTGTTCTCCTTGCTTGGCCCTGCAATAAACCTTTCTCTACTCCAAACTCTGATGTTTCAGTTTGTTTGGCCTCACTGTGCAATGTATTTGGTAACCGTTGTGTCAGGGGGGTGGTTACAATATTAAGGGGTATGGCCGAGAAGGCTGAGACTAAGGTGAGGCATGGGAGGCACCCAGAGCACAAAATTTAAGGAGGCACTCACTCTCAGTTGCTAACCCCACACTTGTACAAGCCTGAGAATGAGCGTTTCCTTAAATTTTGTGTCCTGTCCCAGTCCTGAGCCTTAGAATGAAGTATTTGACTAGAAAATTATTTGAAGATACAAGCCATTCTTACATCTGAAGGACAGCGTTACAACATGTTCAAAATAGCTGAGGCAAAGAGTTTTTATGAGAGTGTGGTGAGACAAAGGAAAAGCAGGTGAGATATGCAGTAGTGAAAACATGGAGGGCCTTTCTTGCCAGTTGAAGAATTTGAACTTGCTCCTAAAGACAACGGTGGGTGGGGGGTGGGGGGTGGGTTGCTTAATAGATTTTAAATAGGTGGGCACATGGTCAGGTTTGAATTTTAGAAATATCATTGTAGTTGAAGCGTGGAAGATGGTGTGAAGGGAGAGGAGTATATAAAAGATGTTTAAGAGGTAAAAGAAATTAGTCACTGCTGAAGAATTGTGTGAAGTTTATTATTATGGGCTCAAAGTGAAGACAGAGGGTGATCAGAGAAGGCAGCTTGGTTTTCCTTAAGATGTTGCTGTGGTCAGTCTTAGTCTTCAAACATTTATACTGTGCAGAAAGAGATGAAAAGGAGTCATTTCCTTCTCAACAAAATGTCATTTGGGTGGTACATAATATCCAAAGTTGCAGGTGCTATTGTCTTGATTACAATTACACAATATGTAGGTTACACCTTTTCTTATTTAGAATGAGAGATTAATTTTTAAGTTTAATTTGGTCAACTAACTTCACAACACATATTCATTATTGAGAATGGACCTCAGCAGAATATTTTAATGGAGGAAAAATGGAAGTTGTGAAAAATACAGAAAAAATTAAAATATCTAACAACAATAAAAGAACACCTTTTGCTTCTGTGTGTGTGTGTGTGTGTGTGTGCACGCGCACGCATATCTGGATATAATTAATTTTTGTGTAAACAAAGAATGGTTCGTTTCTTCAGCACTTTTTCTAACTTTCCAATCTTTTGGTGCTGATCTCCCATCACTCAGGCTGCCTCTTGTTCTTTTGTTAGAAGTGAGGACATTAAGGCTATGTATATATAAATAATGATGTTCCTCACCCTTACAAAAAAAATATTTCTATAGCATTGTATTAAATTTGGGAATGAAATATCAAGAATAATTACACTTTATTTGGAGGACACATCATAAATTATATTAATGTTAAATTTTTTTTACTGTTTTGCTAATAAAAGTTCTTTGGTTATAAGATGAAGAAGGCCATATTGCTCTAAGTTACCCAAAATAAGGAGAATGTATTAAGCCACTTGATACAGTTCTTGTTAAAATTCCATCAAATAAAATATGTAAAATATTTGGCACACTGTCTGGTACGTAATGAATGCTCAATAAATGTTAGTTATTATTAGCAGTATTAATTCATCAAAATACTTACAGATACTGGGTAACAGCTCCAGGCACAACAAGCCTATGAAGTAGGTATTATTATCCTCATTTTACATATAAGAAATGAGCTCAGAGAGGTTAACGGACTGTCCCAAGATCACAAAGCTAGTGAATGAAAGACCTGACATGAATTCAAGTTTATTTTCATGCAGCCAACTACCAAAAGCGGCTAGAGTTAGTGATACTGAGAACATGGTAGAGGGCTTTGTCTCAGAGAAAATGGTCAGGAAGAAAGGATGAATTTGAAAAAGTTCTACAGTTGAGATGATGATATTGAAGCAGTTCTCACTAAAGGGAGAAAAGGAAAAGGAAGTCAAATTTGTTTAATATTTACTTTTATTAGATAATTCAATATTTGCTTATATAAAGTATTTCTTTTAATACTCACTGGAAACCTATGAGACAGACATTATCATCCCCATTTTTCAGGTCAAGAAACTGAGGTTCAGAGTGCTTGACTATCTTGACCAAGGTCACATTGTTACCAAGTGGTAGAGTTGGGATAAAAAAGCAAATCAGTTGACTCCAGTAAATCATGGTATCTGTACATTGCTTATGATAGTTGACTTTATGAAATAGGCGGTTAGGTCAGGTAAGTGTTTAAAAATTATCTAGTAAGGGATGTTGTTATGGGCTGAATTGTATTCCTCCAAATTCGTTACATCGAAGTCCTAACTCCCAGTACCTCAGAATGTGACTGTATTTGGAGATGTGTAGAGTCTTTTTCTTTTTAAAGATTTTTTTTTCTGTGGACCAATCTTAAAGTCTTTATTGAATTTATTACAATATTTCTTCTGTTTTATGTTTTGGTTTTTTGGCCACAAGGCATGTGGGATCTTAGCTCCCTGACCAGGGATGGAACCCGCACCCCCTGCATTAGAAGATGAAGTCTTAACCACTGGAGCACCAGATAAGTCCCTATAGAGTCTACAAAGAAGTAGTGAAGTTAAAATGAGATCATTAGGGTTGGCCCTAATCCAGTATGAATAGTGTCCTTGTAAGAAGAAATTAGGACACAGCCATATACAAACCAAAGTGAGAGGTCTCAGAAGAAAACAACCCTCCCAACACTTCAATCTTGGACTTGTAGCCTCCAGGACTGGGAGAAAATAAATTTTTTGTTTAAGCCACCCAGTCTGTAGTACTTTCTTATGGCAGCATTAGCAGACTAATACAGGTGGTTAGAGTAACACACAGGTAAAAAATCATACTATCTGAGACAAATAATTTGTACTCTCCTGTATTTATTTTAGTAGTATTTTAATTACAAAAGTTAAATATATATATATTTATTGTAGAAAATTTGAACATCTCAGGAAAGTATTGTATCTAAATACAATCACCCTATTTCCTACCACTCAAAGCAAATATTGACATTTTACTATTTTATTTCCTATTGTCTGTAATGCATTTTTTACTTGTATAAAATATTTATCTTACTTTTCAAACAACATTATAAATTTAACATTTTCTCATGCTACTGAAAACTTTTCACAATCGTGTTTTTAATGGCCTTGTTATATTTCATCCTATTTTTGCACATTTAGAATATTTACATTTTACTATTTTCAATAATGTTGCAAGAAGCATGCATATGAGTTAAGAGTTTCTAAAATCTGATTATTCCCTTAAACTAGATTCCTGGATGTGAGATGATGATGGTGATGATGGTGATCACAGTTCTAAGAATGTAGGTCCAACATATACTATGTATACAGCAACACTGCAAATATGGTTAATATATGTCACAAGAAGGGAAAATAATATTTATTGGGCACTTAATATAAGCCACATTCTGTGCTAGGCACTTTAATGTATATTTCTTATTGTTCACATAAGACTGAGTCACCTTATATTCATTTTAAAGATGAAACTGAAGCTCAGAAGGGTTAAATAACTTGCTCAGTGTCACGTAGCTAGTGAGTAGCAGGGCAGGAGGCTACCAAAAGGCACAACCCTATTGAACTGAGGGAAAGACTCCCATCTTCACTGTGAGGATTTTTTATTTGCTTATTTCTTGCTTGTTTCCTATGAGGAGAGCAACTTATATCCTGGGTTGTATGTCATTCTTCTTTTACTATATGTTACGTAGAAAAGGTGTAATCCCCAGTGTGCTCTGCTTCTACGGCCCTTATACCAGCATTGTATATTGGCAATTGTTTTTTCTAATGGATGGAGAGAGTAACCTTTGAGCTTATGAGAATGAGGCAGTTCTGGCTGTTTTAGGAGTCATCTGAATAGAAGACTGCTACAAACCTATGGGCAAGTAAGACAGGAAGGGCCAAAGCAAAAGACTACACATTTGCTATCTGTGCTGTTTTTCTTCAGTGGTGGACTAATTTAGACCATCTATATATGTATGTTTGTCTGCTTATCTCCACTGGTGTAAGGGTTAGTGGGAGTTCTCCCCTTTCCCTGACAAGGGATTTGGACTGAATTGTTCCAAATCCTTAGTTTTCAATGCTTTGGCTAGTTTTGTCTTATATTGAGTAGCATTATGGAACTTAGGAGATGACAGATCAAGGGCTGATTGCCACCAACAACCCTTATACAGAAATCCAATTCCTAAATATTAAAAGCCTACCCCTTGTAAAATGTGTCATCTTTATAGCGCATGTGCAAGCCTATTTGCTCCACTTGGTCAGAAAAGGAAAATTTGTAGCATATTTTAGCTGGGACAGAATAGTTATAAATGACTTCTGAGTTGAGTACCTCTGCATTTTTACAGTTGTCAATAGTAAATCACTGTACACTGGTGGCTTTATGTAATTTTTAGTTATGATATTGCCTTAGCAATTTGCATGGCCAAAGTCACATTGGAATGACCTAATAATAATTGAGCTCTGACAAGAATAAGCCTGTGTTTATATATAAATTATAACTTAAGAATGCCAACACCAAAGAAATATAGGTATGATGTAGCATTTGTAGGGATTTTATGGTTATTTTTATAACATCTAACATCATAGTCTCATTTTGACTTTTTCCAATTTTACTATAGAATAATTTGCAAGGCATTCATCTATAACATTGCCTGAAGCTAGAACTCTATTTTCAAAGTACAAATTCCTGAAGTGAGTAAAGTATTGTGTGGTAATTTCCTATGTGCCTATAAGTTGTACAAAGTTTCTGGAATAAATGCTCATTTATCTATTCATAGAATGTGCTTCTGAAATTATTTGTAAGTGTAAGATTTATATGTACAAATGCATTAAAATGAGAAACTTTAAGTAAAAGAGGTTTCAGTTTTTTGGGCAGTTTCTTGGACAGAGAGAAAATTGATGCATTTTTAAGTTACTTCATTTTTATTGCAACTATTACAGATTTTAATCAAAATTGAGGATTAATTTAAGCTCTTGGGAACAAAGCACACTTTAAATCTCCAGCTAATTTTAATATCTAAAGCTGCTCCTCTCAAGGGCTCTGAAATCAATTTGGTCCTTCATTGCCAGAAACTGCACAAATGAAGTGGGAACTGGGAATGATTTGTACCATGCGTAATGTAAACTGACTTTAAATGGCAACAAGAAAGCTGGGGAAGAGAAATAATTTGATCTGCAAATCATACCTAAAGAAATTCAGAGAAGTTAAAAAAAAAAGACAAAAAACAAAACAAAACAAAAAACCTCTCCCATTGCTGCAGAAAGTGATATAAGCCTCTTTAGCTAGTCTATTCAGCAGAACTGCTTCAGAAAACCAGATTATTTGGGTATAGGATGACATCATCAGTAAACTGTTACCAAAAAAAAATGCTCAGGGAATCATTATCTACTGGCAGAAATCAATGATTTCTAAAACAATGTAAGAGTGGTGGGTTTTGAACCAGAATACAGGGAGCAAAATCATGCATATATACATGATTCCTGAATTAGATGTTTTATTTCTTAATGAATGCACACACTCCCACGCTATATGTGGGAAAACTACCAGCAACAGAGAAGATGCCATGTTCTGTAAACTCAGTGTCAGAGACCATGTGTTAACACAGCTGAAAGAAAATGACATGCCAGGCGCATAGAATATTTATTTAAGAAATCGAAAAACTATTCTGAGGTGGTAAGAAAATACCACTATTTTTTAAAAAGAACTATTGATATATTTGAAAATGAATTTTATACATACCAAATAAGCTCTATCCTTTCATTCTGTTTTGGGGTGTAAAAAGAATGAAACAGAGAAAAAAAAAGAAAAAGATAAATCTGATTCTCACTAAATAGAAAATAGCGCTTTTTCTTAAAGTGCAGTTTTTAGTTATATAATGTAAGCTTGGGTCAGGCATCTTGCCATATTATACTTCTTATGGGAAGCCTTGAAAATTCATATATTCCTTTGAGGTTGACCATGGGTAACCTAAAGATATTGCACTCTGCATTGTGAAATTATTTGCAATCATAAAGTATTAGGTTTTTTTTAATCGCAAATTAAGCCATGGTCATTGTGAAAATTAATGTATATAAATACAGATAAAGAAGTGAAAGCACTCCTCCATTTCATCCTCCAGGGTGAATGACAATCAAAGGTTTGGCATGGATCCTCTCAGACACTTGTGCTTACACAAACACATGCACAGAGGCATACACACTACAGTATGTAGGATCCAATTACACATCTGGTTTGTGGGTAATTTTTTACTTATATTTCTGGATGGTTAAGTAGTCTTAGAATTGTTGCCTTATAAAAAGGCTGAAATGAACACCCCATACACATTCTTGTGCAAACTTGCAAGAAGAGAGATTTCTAGAATATAATTGCTGAGTCAAAGGGAGAATGCATTTTAAATTAGGATTGAAACTGAACTGACTTCTAAATATTTATACTCCACAAAGAGTTCATGAATGTACCTTTTATTCTATACTCTCCCCAGATTTGAATACAACAAATTTTAGGTTTATTTTTTTGTCATTCTTACAAGGCAAAATGGAATTTCAATAAACTTTAAATCTTTTATGTGCAGTCTATTGCTACTTCAATTTTTAGTTCATACTCTTGCCTCTTCAGAAACCTCATTTAGTGAATTCTCCACCCCCATGAATCTTTAACCTTTCCCCTGAGAATTCTTTAAAATATTAATAATAATATATGGTCAGCAATGCTTTCTGCTTCTTCATGCCTCAGTCTAATTCCTTTATTAATTAAAAAAAGGATATCTAAGATCACATATGACTCAAAGGAGTTGCAATATTTTATGCTTTATAACTTTTCACATTTTAGCTCTCACCTCTTCTGAGATCTTGCTTCATAAATTATCACCTCTTCTTTTTTATATTCAATATTTACCTCTTCACTGATTCTTTCCTTCAGCCTTAAAATAATCTCAGATTTCTTCCATTTCAAAGTAAATCCTCTCATGGGGAGTGATATAAGTAAAGTGGCAGAGTAGGCAGCTCCAAACTCCAGTCCTTTCACAGGAAAAAAAAATGTAGAGACTGTCAGAACCAGCTTTGTCAGAACTCTGGAAAATAGTCAGCGATTTAGAGAAAACAAGTGGATGCTGAGTCAACAAATAGGCAACTTAAAATGTTAAGAAAGCTTTGCGGCATTTTTCTTGCTTTAGCCCCACCCTGTCCCTAGCTCAGAGATGGTCTTGAAGACAGCCAGCCACATCCCCAGTTGTAGAACCCTGGTCTCTGTTTCCAAAGGAACAGAGCATACCTTATTCAAAAATTATTGTTTGTTTGTTAGAACCTGTCAGGGGGCTACCTGAAGGACTGACACAAGGCATTTGGTCTATGTTTTGCCTAACTTTGAACTCATTTAAGGCTGAGAAGTGGCAAAATTTTCACTTAAGTACATTGTTCAAAAACTTTGTAAGGTACACTAAAAAGCTGTGGCTACCTGGGGCAAAGATTACCATTGAGACAATGAACTCCCTAATGCACTGGAAGAAAAAGCTGGGGAGAGAGGTTCTTTGGGAAATTAGGGTATTCTAAAGTGTCTGCATATACTATGGAATTGAATGTCACAAACATGTCCAGGGCAGGACACATGCTCAGAAAAGACCTGAGAAGACTCCAATTTTTACCTCTAGCTGATGTCTAGGGTCAATTCAAGCAGGAAATGAAGGCTAGGGCAGATTTGTAAACAGCCTAACTAATTGATTTATTATTATTGTTGTTGTTATTGTTATTGTTATTATAGGACCACTTAAATGAAATCTACCATATTAGCAAACTTTTAAGTATACAATATGGTATTCTAAACTATAGGCACTATGTTGTACATAGATCTCAAACTCTTCTTCTCATGTAAACTGAAACTTTGTATCCTTTGACCAATATCTCACCATTTCACCCTCCCCTAGCTCCTGGCAACAACCATTTTACACTGTTTCTATGACTTTGGCTATTTTAGACTCTTCATATAAGTGATATAATGTAGCTTTTGTGCTTTTGTATCTGGTTTATTTCACTTAGCATAATGTCCTCCATGTTCATCGTGTTGTGACAACAGGCAGGATTTCCTTTTCTCAAGGCTGAATAATATTCCACTATATGTATATGTCACACATTCTTTAGCCATTCATCTGGTAATGGACATTTAGTTTGTTTCTACCTCTAGGCTATTGTAAATAATTCTGCAATGAACATAGGAGTGCAGATATCTCTTGGAGATACTGATTCCAATTATTTTAGATATATACCTGGAAGTGGGATTTGTGAGTCATATGGTAATCTGATTTTTAAGTTTTGGAGGGACTCCCATACTATTTTTCATAGTGACTGCACCAATTTACATTCTTATCAGCAGTTTATAAGGGATACCTTTTCTCCATATATTTGAAAATAGTTATTATTATTATTATTATTTTGGATAATCATTATCTAACAAGTGTGAGGTGATACCTTGTTGTCCTTTTAATTTGCATTTCCTTGATGGTTAGTGATGTTGAGCACGTTTTCACGTATGTGTTGGCAATTTGGTATGTCTTCTTTGGAGAAATATCTATTCATGTCTTTTGCCCATTTAAAAAAAAATGGGTTCTTTGCATTTTTGCTATTGAGTTGTATGAGTTCCTTATGTATTTTGGATATTAACCCCATATCAAATACATGGTTTGCAAATATATTCTCCTATTACACAGGTTGAAATTTCACTCTGTGTCTTTTGTTGTGTAAAAGCTTTTTAGTTTATTTAGTCCCATTTGTCTATGTTCCTATAGCTTCCTATACTCTTGATATCATATCCAAGAAATTATGACCAAGATCAATGCTAAGATGGTTTGCCCCTATGTTTGCTTCTAGGAGTTTTAAAGTTTCAAGTCTTATATTTAAATTGTTAATCCATTTAAAGTTGATTTTTGCATATGGTTTAAGGTAAGGACCCAATTTCGTTCTTTTGCATGTGGATAT